>NC_133658.1:32222061-32284511 GCF_037893015.1 Macrotis lagotis
GACTAACAGATTGCCTACCGTGGGGGGGGTGAGGAAAGGGAAGCAAGATTGGGGGGGGGGAAATTGTAAAATTCAAAATAAATAAATAAAATTTCAAAAATACTCAGAGCTGATTTTGATTATCATCCTCACCATGCACAAAAGGAATCTTTAAAAGAAGTTAAATGGTATGCCAGTCACATAGCTAGTAAGATTATGAGCTAGATTTGAACTCATCTTCCTGAAGTCAAATCTAACCTTCTGTCCACAACACCACCTGCATGTGTAAGTATTAAATAAATGCCATGAGAATAAACAGAAATAAGTCCAAGGAAATCAGACCAAGATAATTACAGAAGAAAGAAACTAACAGTATTTATGAAGCTTTTGATATGATCTAGCTAATATACCAAGTCCAGGAGATATAAAGACAAAAATGAAACAATACTCTCTTTTAAGTAGTTTATAATTTTAAACTACACTCATTCAAGGTAAACTTCTCATTGTCCCCATATGCCTTTTAACCTATCTTTTGTAGGCAAACCTCTGTTAACATGATAAGTCTAGAATACTCTTCCATCCCTTCGTCATTCAATGAATTCCTGAATAGTCTTTAAAGTCCATCGCAAATATTACCAACTTGTCTAGGAAACTGTCCCTGATCCAACCAGTTCATAATGAACATCCCTCTAATGCATTACATAAAACTCTGGAAGGGAGACATAACTTTGTTTTTAGGGGGGTTTTTTTGCAACGCAATGGGGCTAAGTGGCTTGCCCAAGGCCACACAGCTAGGTAATTATTTTAAGTGTCTGAAGCCAGCAGATATAACATTTTAATGAAGCTTTTACAGCATCATTGTCATCATCATCATCATCATCATGCTGCCTGTTCCTTATTCTCCACCCCAAATATTCACCTGGTCTATTTGGGCCTAAGGGGCAGTAGAGCATTCTGAGCTCAAAGTGGTCTGATGAGCCATAGTCGGACATTCTGTAACTAATCTCTAGCATTATGATATAATTTTGGTCCTCTCTGAGACAGAAGGAAAATCAACATCTGTTGTAAATCCCACTCTATGAAACTGTCAGATCCATGAGATCAATGAAGTGTTTGATAGGCTATATGACTTCCCTGGAGAAATCTAATCCTGTGTGAAATCTTGCCATTTCTACTTTCGTAACATGCTTCCTTTTTTGTTTTCTTTTCAGGACTCACATAGCCATGAGCCTAGCTAAGGCCCTCATTGCCTTCATTGGAGGGAGATTTTGGGAGGGTTTGGTTTTGGTTTTAGTTTTTTTTTTTGTTTTTTTTAGCAAGGCAAAGGGCCACCTTAGTTGTCCTAATACATAATTGTCACTGGATCCAAATGAATCTGGAGGAGAAAGTGAGATTGGTGACATAGTACAGCTCCCCCTCACTCACTCAATTTATATGTGTGTCATGATATCATCTCCACTGATGCCATGGTCTTCTTTAAGAAAGAAGGACAAAGTGCAGTGGATAGAGCACTGGCTTTTCAGTCAAGAGGACATGAGTTCAAATGTGGACTCAAACACTTAATAATTACCTAGCTGTGTGACCTTGGGCAAGTCACTTAACCCCATTTGCCTTGCCAAAAAACAAAAACGAAAAAAGAATGGAAGGACAAACATCATCATCACCCTGGAGAGGACACCTGAAGGATTCCTGAAGCACCTGGAGACTCAAGTGTCCCCTAATTACTTGAATCTACTTTAGAAAATCTAGAAATAGACAATTCAGCTCTTGGTCATTTTACATCATGTTGTTGATGTTGCTGTTCATCATTTGTTCTTGAAGGGCAATAGCTTGCGTGTGAATTGGCTTTAAGAGAGTCCGACCTTTGCAAAGTTGTGGCCAATATATAGTAAAGGAAGGGAGCTAAAATTTGTAGTGTGAGCTTGGAAGGATTTGCATGAACTGATGCTGAGTGAGATGAACCGAACCAGAACATTGTGCACCTAACAGCGACATGAGGGTGATGATCAACCTTGATGGACTTGCTCATTCCATCAGTGCGACAATCAGGGACAATTTGGGGCCGGAATTTTGTGAGGTGATGCTAAGTAGGAAGAACAACTCAACAGTAGTAGAGAAGGGCGGCTAAAGAAGAGACTTACTCCACAAGAGGGTGGAAAGAACAAGGAAAGAAATGGGAGAGGATTAACTGAATGAGAGAATAAGAGAAATGTTGCATGCCAAGACAAGGAGATGCCTAATTATGCCTCCTGATATGTGCTGTGACTTACGCTCTGCCTACCATCCCCAGGAGACAGAGAGTAATAGAGAGACATAGAGAAGTAGAGATACAGAGAGAGTGAAAGAGACAGAGACAGAGAGAATAGGGAGCAAAAAACAGAGACAGATGGAGAGACAGAAATACAGAGAATGTCTGTGTGTGTATGTTTGTCTGTGTGTGTGTGTGTGTGTGAGAGAGAGAGACAGAGAGACAGAGAGACAGAGAGACAGAGACATTATTTACCATCACCAAAGAGAAATAATGAGAAACTGTTGATTCTATCTCATCTCATACTGTCAAATGGAACCTGGATTTGTTTCTGAACTCTTCCTAAGTTTTTCAGGTCTTATCCCTCTGCTTTCTTCCTGAAAAATGGTGTGATTTTCTGATCTTGACCCCTTTTTTTTTTCAATCTCAATGAAAAACTTTTGCTGATTCCCACAGAATCCAGATCATCACCAAAAGTCCTGTTTCTCATTAAATCAAAGATAGTGTGGGGGTGGCTAGGTGGAACAGTGGGTAGAGCACCAGCCCTGGAGTCAGGAGTACCTGAGTTCAAATCTGACCTCAGACACTTAATAATTACCTAACTGTGTGGCCTTGGGCAAGCCACTTAACCCCATTGCCTTGCAAAATCCTAATAAACAAGATAATGAGAAGGGTTTCTTTGCACAACAATCCCCTCACTGTAATTAATATACTGTGCAAGTCATCCATCATGCATGTACACACACACACACACACACACACACACACATATATATATATATATATGTATGTATGTATGTATGTATGTATATATGTAGTGACATGGTGCTCTTTGATTATGAAGGCAAACCACTAAACTAAAAGAAAAGAGCAACTCTTGAAGGACCAAGCAGAGACCTCTCTGAGCTATTAGTCATCTGGCTGCCATCTTTGCTGACTTTGCCCATTGCAGTATTTCTCTTGCTATTATCTGACCTTTTTTGGAGTCAGAATTCTGTTCAAAAAATGACTTTGAAAGAAGCATTATGACTGGAATAATAAGTAGAATGAGAGAGTATAGTGAAAAGTGAAAAGTAAGGCAAAATTGAGCAATTTTCTGTCGATTTAATGAATGTCTAGTTTCATTGAGGGTGAAGGAAACCCAAGATGATAATGATATAAATTAATAGAGGCAACAATCAAAACATTACATTAGTTAAAGGGACAGTATTGGGAAGCTAGTTTGCTACCATGGATAGAGCCCCAGCCCTGGAGTCAGGAGGACCTGAGTTAAAATCTGATCTCAGACACTTACTAATTACCTAGTTGTGTGACCTTAGGCAAGTCGCTTAACCTCATTGTCTTGTCAAAAAGAAAAAAAAAAGGAAATACAATAAAATGTAAAGGGACAGTATAAGGTGAATGATCAAAGAACTGAAAAAAGATATTCAGCAATGAGGAGTAGGCCAGGTTTTAGAATCAGTGCCAAGCCTTCTCATAAGGGGATGTGGCATAATGGATAAAGAGTCAGACTTAGAACCTGGCAGATCTGAATTAAAGATTCACCTCTGACATATACTGGTTCTATGACCTTGGGCGAGGCCCTTCACCTCCAAGTATTCTAGAAAACTAAGATTATAAGTTTTCAAAGAAGGTGTTGATCTGCATTGGTGAAGAGAAGTTCCCCATTTGAGAGTTACTGGGGAAATGACAAATCTTGTCTTTTCTAAGCTACCGCACATATTACAGAATTAACTACAAAGGACATATGGAGGAAGATGCATCCAGAGTAAGAACTGATAAATAGAAATATGTATAGAATAAATTTACATATAATATATATATTTATATGTGTCTGTGTCTGTATATTTGTGTCTAATGGGAAAGGGAAAAAGGAAAAAAGAGGAAAGATGTTACATAACTTTATTATTGTGAGCTCTAAAATTATAAAGAACCTTAAAAACATAAGGTTAAAATAGCATAACAGAAAAATATAGATTAGTCATGAAGTTTTATTCTTTGGGGATTTTACCAAACAAACTTATAGGCAATAGAGACCATCTCTTAATGGTCTATAGAAAGTGGAAAATTGATTGGATTCTTTTACCATTCAGGAAATGGGGAAAAATCATCGACTTCCTTAGTGGTCTGTACATAGGAATTTGTACAATATTTTTACTCAAAACTGATTTACAAAGATTATCATCTTTGTATCTCTTTCCGACTTCTTGTCTTGTCTCTGTACTCCTAAATTTATAATTAACATAGGGAGAGACTTAATTTCTAACTAAGGAGGCAAGGTGATCTGATACAGGACTAATATTCTCTAAAGGGAATTAAGTTTCTATCACAATATAGTTATGAGAAATTATTAATGCTTCCACATTATATATTTAAAAGATATTGCAAGTTGCACATAATGTATTTGCAGGTCTTTTTTTTTACTATGCTTTGGAAATGTTCATCTTATACTATAAATTAAAAATTAAATTAATAATTTTAAAAAGGAACTACTGGGTGACCTCACAGGAAAACTGTGGTATTGGGGTGGACATCACTTCAAGTGACAACAAACTGAAGGAGTCAGAGGACCTGGGTTCAAAGTTTTGATGCTATTGTCTTTGTGTCCTTAGGTAAATCACTTTTCTGCCTTTGATCTTAGTTATTTTTTATTAGTTATTTTTTATTTATTTATTAGTTATTTTTTTCCATCTGCAAAATGGAAAAGCTTTAAAGAGTCAATTATACAACTTCACTATAAAATTTTTTCATGTCTTTGTCTAGGTCACGCTAATTATCCAAGATTCTGTACTGGACCCACTTCTCTTCTCTTTTCCTTCTATACAAGTTCACCTGATGATCTCATCTTGGATTTAACTATCTAAGTATATGACCTTTCATGATTCTCAAATTATCAACTGCCTTTTTTGACATAATGAATTGGGTGCTCTATAGCCTTCTGAAGCTTGTCGCTTCTAAAGCGTCAGAACTCATTACCTTTCCTTCCAAGCCTTATTTGCGCTGAATTCCCTTATTATTGTTGAGAATAGCACAATCTCCAAGCTCAAAGCCTTGATTTCCAACCTGAAATGACAATCACCCACATATTTGACCTTTTTCCAAGTCCTGTAACAACTTCTAACTTCCAAAACTTATTTGTTATACCCCTCCTCCTCTAATCCTGCCGCAACACTGGGGCAAACTTGATTCATCGAAGACTCGGCCTCCCTGCCAAGTCTCTGCCTGTTCCAGTCAATTCTCTATTAAGCTATCAGTGAGCATCCTACAAGTATTTCTCACCATATTAGTATCATTGTTGCTATTGTTTCAATCATGTTCAACTCTTCATGGCCCCATTTTGTTTTGTTTGGTTTTGTTTTGTTTTGTTTTGTTTTGTTTTGTTTTGTTTTGTTTTGTTTTGTTTTGTGTTTTTGGCAGTGTCACTGGAGTGGTGTGACCTCCAGGGGCTCTCTTTTCCCCCCTAAGGATCATATATGAAGCCCTTTACAATGTGAATCCTTTCTTTCTTGACATTTTATAACTTGTTTTTCAGTGATTTTCGGTCGATTCTGACTCTTCATGACCCCATTTCTTGACAAAGATACTAGTGTGTATGTTTATAAATATCTCTCTATTTGTGTATATATAAATAAATCTCTATATTATATAAATAGTGTGTGTATGTGTGTTTGTATATATAGTTATATATTTCGTATATTCACTCTTCTTTAGAACAGAGGTGGGAGGGGGAGAAAGGGATTAGAAAAATACATTAAAAAGTACACAGCAGATAACAACAGCAACCAAAAAAAACTAAAAGGAAAGAAAAGGCAGGCAGATTTGCAAAACATGAAGTATTTATTATATAGATTTTCTTAAAATGGGAATTTATTGAATCTTCTCATATAGTTTTTTCTTTTCTCATTTTATAATTAAAAATAAATAATAAAATTTGACTGAAAAACACACACACAAAAGAAGCTGGAGGGCGGTTTGCCATTTTTTTTTACTTCATTTACAGATAAAGAAACTGAGGCAAATGAGGTTAAGCAACTTATCCAGAGTTATATAGTTAGTATGTGTCTGAAACTGGATTTGAACTCAAAAAGATGAATCTCCCTCACTCCAAGGCCAGTCACTCTATCCACTGAGCCACTCTCATGTCTCTTGCTTCCTTCCATGATCCTGTTACAAAGGCCAGCTCACAGCTTCTCAAATCGGACATACCATAATTCAGACTCTGGGGCTTTGCCCTAGCTGTGCCCCATGCTCTCTGCCCCACCTCTACCATGCTTACATTTTTCTTTGTATCTATATCACCAGAACCTAACCTAGTGCTTCCCACATAATAAGAACTTAATAAACATTTATGAACTGTTCATAAATGAATGCTTATTAATAAAGTGCTCACGTTATGAGCTCAGTGAATTTTTCTTGTTATTATTTCAGGGACAGAAAAGGCCTATGACCTTGACAACAATGAAATAAACTCAACAGCAGCCTCATTTTGACCTTTTGTGTCCATTCCATTTTTTTCTACTGAGCCTAGAATCCTACCTCTGACTCTTAGTAACTGTATGATGCTAGACAAGTCACAGAACCTTTCTATGCCTCAGTTTCTTCATCTGTAAAATTGGAGATAAAGACAGTACTGACTTCACCAGGCTATTGTAAGTAGTACCCACTCATTTCCCCCACAAAAACTATATCAATGCAGTCAATCAATCATGTGTCAGTAATTGGGGAAAGTAAAGAGACAAAATAATAATAATAATAATAATGCCTGAATAAAGAAAAGAAAAACAGCCCCTGTCCAAGTATTTGGCAAGCCTTAAAGTTCTATATAAAAGGTATTTATTATCATTTTTATCATCATCATCATCATCATCATCATCATTATTATCATTATCTTCATTATTATTCCCTACATCAGATGTCATGAGACTTTCTAAAATTCTTAGAAAGAGAATGAAAGAGGGGCAGCTAGGTGGCACAGTGCATAGAGCACAGACCCTGGAGTCAGGAGGACCTGGGTTCAGATCCAGTCTCAGACACTTGATAATTATCTAGCTGTGTGGCCTTGGGCAAGCCACTTAACCCCATTTGCCTTGCAAAAAAGAAAGAAAGAAAGAAAGAAAGAAAGACAGTGATAAGAGAACTAGGCTTTGATTGAAGAGCCAACAAGATTAGAATTCTGCCTCAGATGATTATTAGTTCAACAGAATTCTCAAATCAACACTCATTTAAGTGCCAAAGCTGTAATAGGCCTCGTGCTAAGTATTCGGAGATACAAAAAAGACAGATAGTAATAAGAGCAATACCTTCCCTCAAGGAGTTTACACTTTTGCAGAAGTAAAGCACGCAAAGAGAAAGGAAATGAATGTAAAATAATTTGGCAGGGAAGGATCAAGAAAGGACTCACCTGACCTCTCAACCTCAGTTTCCCCATCAGTAAGATGGAAACGCCATCTATCTGGGTTGTTGTTATTAACAAAATGATACAGTCTGTACTAAGACTTTTGAAACATCTTCAAGCATTTTAAAAACCACAGATATTATCATTCCATCATTTGCCACCCAATACTATTCCTAGATAAGGTATGATCTTGAATAAAGAAAGCAAGTTGTTAGAGCAAATAATATTTTGTCCGGTCTGACAATTTCCAAACCACAAATACCTTAAAGACTTGGAATAGAATAATGGTATTTATAAATGTTCTCATTGAAGTAATTGTCCAATCAAGTCTCAATTATACTCACTAGGTCATCCTCTCCATTATTTTGTATCATTCTTAGTTAATTTCCCTAACTTGTATTCACACAGGGATTCAATTTAATTGGAGCAAAAAATTCTTCTGGGGCTTTTTGTTATCCATCTTGTATGGTACAATGTCCATGATTATTCTCATTATTCAAGCTGAATTACCCAGGAGGGATTTTTTTTTCCTTTTATTCTTTTATTGCTGGTACTGTCAATCAAAAGTTTCCTATATAAAGTTTTTGAAACGTTGGGACGATGTTTGGGACACAGTTAAGTTCTTTATCAAGGTTTTACAATTTGTTAAATCATTTATTCAAAAAGAAAAAATAAATTTAGCCTATGAAATAAGTTCTCTGAGGAAAATATATAAATCTTTGGTCTTGGCCATGTGACTCATCTCCAATGTCATATGCAAAAAAAAATTTGTCCCAACTACTGAGCTCATTATTATTAATGAGATATGCCATCATCACACAACTGAGGTCAGGTATGATGACTCCATATTTACCAGTGCCCATAACTTAATGAACCAATGTTTTTTCCATTTGGTTGACTAGAAACTCAAACCCCTATATATCAAAGATGGGCAAAGCTTGCTAAAACAATAGAAATGTGATTTCCTTTTCCCTTATGAATATGTTCATTTCTTTAACTCATTAAATCAAATCAAGAAATGTTTATAAAACATCTATTATATGCAAGAAATGGTAGTTGTTTGGCATATACAGAAAAAAATGAAATAGTGTTTACCTTCTGGGAGCTTACATTTTTAATTGAGTATGTATACAAACCCATAAATATAAAACGTATACAATCTAATGTAACTTCAGAAGAGAAAAAGTGCCATCAGCCTTAGGAATGGGACAAGGACTGAGTAGTTGAGGCATACTGTGAAGGATGGTGAAAATTCTAAGAGACACAGTTGAAGAGGGAAGATATTCCAGGCAAAGGGAGAAGCCATGTTCTGGGAAGAGCTTGTAAACTGATTATCTCCCAAACTTCCACTTTCTCATCATTTAATGACTCCTTAATCTCATACTCTGCACTTGGATAACTGATGAATTCTTTTTTTTTCAATTTTTTAATTTATTTTTTTTTCAGGGCAAATGGGGTTAAGTGGTTTGCCCAAGGCCACACAGTTAGGTAATTATTAAGTGCCTGAGGCTTGATTTGAATTCAGGTCCTCCTGACTCCAGGGTTGATGCTCTATCCACTGTGACACCTAGCTGCCCTAACTGATGAATTCTTAAGCATATATTATGTATCTTTCCATTTAATCTTTAAACTACTTGAGGGGAAAAAATGTTTTGTGATAACATTGCATCTCCCATGGAACCTCTCATAGCCCTTTATTTTTTTTTCATCATAGTCCTTCAAATGTTGCTGATTTATTTCCCCAAATTTTCTTCTTTTATAATAAAGAAAGATTTCAAAACATTGTATCTCAGGAAAGAGTCTAAAAGATATAGTGGCTTCATAGCCAATTCTCATCCCAGTCTATCAAACTAATGGGAAATCCACTAAAATATTAGGGTTCAATGCCCTTTAGTTCTTCACACATATACCCAAACCAAAGGCATCCTACAAGAAACACAAGTTTTTCTGAAAGACTGGACATACTTGCCCAAGTTACTGCCAACAGCTCTAGAAAGGGGTAGGATACATACTTTTAGGACTCAAAACAGCATTAAAACAATGTAGTGGCATTGGAGTCAGACCTGGGTTCAAATATTGCCATTGACACTGGCTTTGTGACCCAGGACTACTCTTTAATCCAACTCTCCAAGCCTCAGTTTCCTCATCTGACAATTTACAAGGTTGGACTAGGTGGCCTTTAAGATCCTTTCTAACTCTATCAATACAGAGCCTGCTTATTGGGTCATGATGCACAGGAATTACTCAAATACCAGGTCCTACAATTTCTGTGCTCACTGAAGTCTCTGAAAACTCAAAATATTAGTAGAAGTAAGAGATTGTGGAGAGAGGAGAGGCAGCTACAATAAATTAACAAGAAAAGTAGAATTGTCTTCCTGTGTTTTTTACTTAGCATGGATCTATGTAGCCACCAGAGTAGCTACCAAGACAGATGAAATTTCAATAGCAGAGGGCAATTCTATAATGTAGTGGATAGAGCATCGACCCTGGAGTCAGGAGATCCTGAGTTCAAATCCATCTCAGACACTTAATGATTAACTAGCTGTGTGACCTTGGTCAAGTCATTTAACCCCATTGCCTTGCAAAAACCAAAAAGAAAAAAAAATCAATAGCATTTCTGTGGGAGTCATTTTTTTTCTTAATTTAATATTTAAATGTTATTTTATGTAAATTTAAAAGTAAAAGGTATAAAGTAATTTTCTACTCTTTTCAGAGTGTCCTGAGAGTTCCTATGCCCATATGGATTAATCGTGAAGAAAAGATGAGGTCAGAAGACTGTCACTCAATAACTTACTTATATTTGGTTCAAGGATAGTGTTGCCAAGATCCCCAGGAAAGGTTGGAAAGATTTTTGTCACACACCAGATCAGTTTGTTATAAGGTATAACCATTGCCTTCCTATTCTATAAAGCATTAAAGACCTGGGGATGAACTATACTTCAGTATCAGAGTGTAACCTAGACACTATGAAAGAATCACAGCATTAACTAATTGTGCCAAGAACAGGATATTTCAGAGCAGCCAGGGAAAAAGCCATAATTGCTTTCTCATTCTGCCCACTGTGGATTTCTTTCAAAGCTAAGGCAGCTTTTTATTCTCTCACTAGTTCTGAATACAATAAGCTCAAAAAGAATTGAGTGTCTCAAGCCTTCCCCTGACTCATAACCTTTCTAGATAGAAATATGCTTCTTCTGCCCTAGATAGTTTCCCAAGCATTTTTTTTTCACTGAGTTATTCGTTCCTTTTGGATCTGAAGACTCCAATCTGTTTTATTTTTCAGGCGTTGATTTATCAATCAACTTGTTCTAGCTTTCAATGTCTTCCAAACTTCCCTTTAGGTCAAAGGTATATGGGTATTCTGATTCAGATGACCTACTCCACTAACAGTAAAGCATCTTTTTTTTAGAAAAATTTTATTTGTTTTGAGTTTTATCATTTTCCCCCAATCTTGCTTCCCTCCCCCCCCCCCCCGCCACAGAAGGCAGTCTGCCAGTCTTTACATTGTTTCCATGGTCTACATTGATCTAAGTTGAATGTGATGAAAGAAATCATATCAGTAGGAAATAAAAATAACGTATGAGATAGAAAAATTACATAAGGTAAAGGTTTTTCTTTCTTAATTAAAGGTAATAATCTTTGGTCTTTGTTTAAACTCCACAATTCTTTCTCTAGATACATTTGTCTTCCCCATCACAAAGAGCGCAAAGTTGTCTCTGGTTGTTGCACAGATGGAATGAGCAAGTCCATCAAGATTGAGCATCTCCTCCATGTTGTAAAGCATCTTTTAACAGTGATTCAATTTAACACAATAATCATTTTATTAAGCTTAGAATGCTAATATTGTGATAGAAAGATGAACATAAATAGCCTCTATTCTCAAGTTGTTACCTAGTTTTGCTGGTCTTAATTGGCTGGATCTTGGAAGACCTCGATAGATCTTGATAAGATAAATTTGGTTTGATCTTTGGTGGGTTAGATTTAATATAAATAAAAACCTGGACTTGGAATCAAAAGACAGAATCCTGCCCTCATCCCTTACCTGTCATGTGATCTTCAGAACTTTTTTTGTTTTGTTTTGTTTTTAATTTTTCTCTGAATGTTGTCAGAGAAATGAATTAATAAACTGAATATCTTTAAGTATAATGATTCTTGAAGTAGCTCGGTGGCAGAATGGATAGTCTATTAGACATGGGGTCAGGTTAATATTGAGTTTAAAAACTGCCTTAGACATTTAACTATGTGATTCTTTACAAGTCACTTAACCTCCATCAGCTTCAGGTTCCTTAGTTGCAAAATGGGGATTATAATACTTGTCTCACAGGTTGTTGAGCAGATCAAATAAGACAACATATGTAAAATGCTTCACTAACTTAAAACAATATTTAAATGCTAATTATGTTATTCTTGCACCACATATTCCCTAAGATTGCAGTGAGACTAGATGGCTGAATGCTTATATGATGCTTTATGATTTATTTATCACATAGTAACATAATCTACCAGAAAACCAAGGCTATGCACTATAGAAATAAGACAAGGAAGTCTTTGCCAATTCCTCTAACTCTAGTACCTTCCCTCTTTTTTATTTCCTTATCGAACTGTATATAGCATGTTTGTATATATGTGTTTGCATGTTGTCTTCCTTATTAGATTGTGATCTTCTAGAAGGTAGGGACTTTTTCCTGTTTCTGTATGTCCTATTTCTATATCCATCATGCCTGGCATATGGTAGGCACTTAAATAAACATTATTGAAAAATATATATCAAAAGTATATGTATATGTAAAGAAAAGGTTAAAATATTTTTATTTGCAGATAAGATATTCAGAAAAGCCAAGAGATTATCCCCCCCAAAATCAAAACAATTTAATCAAGAAGGCCAAATGTAAAGTAGTTCATTTTTTGAAAGGCAACATTACAATATATCATTGGCAGCAGCATCAATGACAAAGCAGTTGGTCAGATTTATCAATTACTTCAATATTAACCTCGAAAGACATGCAACCACTAAATAGTGACAATTGTAAAATAATAACAGTGCATAGAAATAAAAATAAAATAGAGGTCAAAGAATTGCGCTAGGTTGAACCAATATGGTGAAGTCATACTAGTGACATTTGAAAGGCTGAAGAATCTAGCATTCCCATGAGCATTCCCAGCAGTGGTCACCATGGTGCCTACAGATAGATGTGGAAATAATCATCTGATCATAGCAGAAGCTTCGGATATAGTGATGTCCTCCCCACCCCATCCCACTTCATGATGTAGAGAAAAGTTGATTATGGACCCCATACAGGCAATAATCTTTGGATTCCCACTGAAGAGCTTCATCTAATGGGAACTTCATGAGACTTCCACAAGTGGAGCAAAAGACTCATAGTGTTTTCTCTACATTCCTACCTTTTGCTTCAAGGGCAGATTGTGCTCCTGATCAGGGGCAATTATTTGTATAACAATTGTATAGCATATACCTGTATGCTAAATATCCTAACAGCTAAGTGAATACTAACTGAGACCAATGGGATCGATGATCTTGAAGGAGTAGCTGAGCACTGTCCTCTGTTGCTTTGGTTTATCAATACAATTTGAAACTGGGCAATAGCTCTAAAAGGGCTGCTAAAGAGATAAGGCATCTGAGACCCACAGAATTAGTGACTCACTTACGATCCCATAGAGGTTATTTGTCTGTGATAGCATTTGAATTCAGGGTTCATGACTTCAGGTCTTTTCTCCTCTCCCACTGCTCTGCTGCTATCCTGACTGTCTCATCTATATAGAATTTCAAAAAGATAAACATGATAAACTCCAATGCTGGCAAGACTATGTATGGATAGACAAACTGTTATATTGCCAGCACAACTATGAATTGGTACAGTCTATTTTGGAAAACAATACATCATTTTATAGTAAATACCAAGAATGTTTATGTAATCTTTGAGCCAGTGATCCTGCTATGGAGGTATTTTTGATGAAGGGTTGGTGGGAGAAGTAAGTTCACATTTATCTGTACAAAATATATCCATACTGACATTTTTCAAAACAAGCAAAAACTGGGAGCCAGCCTCTATATCCTATAATTGAGGAAGAATGAAACAAACAGTGGAAAGTGAACAGAATGAGATAATTTTTTGCCACAAGAAATGATAAATACAAAGACTACAAAGAAAAATTGCAAGTCATCTAAAGTGTTAGCAAGTAAAGAAATCAGAATCAGAATAATAACATAGACTGACTATCATAAACATAGTCTTGGGGGGGAATATAAGAAAAAGAGATCAGAAGCAACCATGGAAACAAGGAGGACATTTGAAACTATCTCGTTACAGATGATCTACACTGTGTTTTAACAAACTGTAAATAACAAAAGTTTACAGTTTCATATTTAATATTTCTTTACTTGTATCTTTAGATGTTTGCTTTTGTTGATGGTTACCAAGTTCTGAAATTTGAAAAGCTGTATATGTGTGTGGGTGTAAGCCAGCTGTAGCATATTAGCAATGATCATTCAAATGCAAGAAGTAGAATAAAAGACATTACTAAGACATAGGTATGATTGGAAAAAGCAGTGAACTGACCATGTAGCAAGAATGAAAAACAACAGATGGACAGACCAATCAGCCTGCTGGTGCCCCCAGGGATACTAAAGAAACAGGAAGAGGGCTGCTGGCATATTGGTTAGATGTTCTATGGAAGATTGGTGGGGAAGCAATATTTCAGATTGACTCAGAATAAGAATAAAAACAGGGTTTTCCATTTGGGTCAGTAGAGGGACTACGCACACCAATGAGATGGGATATTAAAGTATAACAGGGAGTTAAAGTCACCAAGGATCTTTGAGATCACCTCATCACTCTATGAGCATCAAAATAAAGAATTAGCAACCAAGGTGGGTGTTTCACATTATTTAAAATCTTGTCTTTTTGGTCCATCTTTGGGTAAAGATCCTTTTCCTTTAGTGAGTAGCTGCATAAATTACAATGATATATTTTTTTAGTTTTTTTTTTGCAAGGCAAATGGGGTTAACTGGTTTGCCCAAGGCCACACAGCTAGGTAATTATTAAGTGTCTGAGGTCGGATTTGAACTCAAGTACTCCTGACTCCAGGGGTGCGCTTTATCCACTGCTCCACCTAGCTGCCCTCTACACTGATATTTTCATAAAAAAAGTTATTTTAATAGAAAACACTTCATCAACTTGGTGGTGTCTGTGATTAAGTGCTGTATGTTTGAAGAATCGAATAACCTTGCCTGTGGGAAGAGGTGATTTGGGAGGATCATGTTATTTGATACATCACTGTCACCTGCCAACATCACTTGCAGCCATAGACTCCTGAGAGGAGACACCCCATCTCTAGAAGGCACAGTTCATTAATTCATTTCTCTTTTAGCAAAGGCAAACCATGCAAGTTAGAAACCAAAATCTAGAGGGCTTGAATTGGACTTTTCCTCATTATGTAACAGTACTTGGGACCTTGGGGAGAGCTCTGACAAAAGAATCAGGCAAGTTGATAATATTTCAATCATATTTTTAACTCATGAGAGGGGGCTATTTAAGAAGACACTTGCTGCAGAGTAGAGAGGAGCAGAAGAAGAAGGAATGTTTCTAACTAGGGAGGTCTCTAGACTTCAGGGAACATCATCCTGAGGCCATTGATGATGAGCATCAGGAAAGATAAAAAGAGTTTGACAGTGACTCTACCCTTTATTTGTTTGACAATTCTCCATCACTCGAGTTGATGGGGACACTTGGCATCTCAACTCCTTCCTTATTAGATTGTGTACTCTCCAAGAGTAAAGACTTTTGCTTTTCTGTTCATCCTTAGTGTTTAACACAGTCGGGACCATTGTAGCTGCTTTACCAAAGTTAATTGACTGACGGACTGGGGTATCTTGCTGATACATTCATACCCAAAAATGTCTACATTAGGAACAGCGAGAGCTATTCATTTCATTAGAAGGGGTAGCAAACTCTCGTCATTCAGTTTCTCTTCTCTAACATCATAATCAGCATCATGACTGTGGTTGACTAGGTAATAAGTATTTATAGGACACCTGCTTTGTGCCAGAGCCTATGTTAAACATTTTACAAATATATCTTATTTTATACTCAAAAACCTTATGAGATAGATATTGTGATTATTCTCATTTCAGTTGAGGAAACTGAGGCAAAAAGGGTTAAGCAACTTGCCTAAGGTCACACATAGTGAGAGGTCGTCTTGCTCAAGCAAGGGACAGTGGTCTTTTCAAGAAGAGGGAAAGTCAGCCTACTGTTGCTGCTGATGAAAAAGTAAAACCATAATAATGATAATAATAACGTCCTCACCACCACTACTGTTACCATCACTGCCACTACTATAACTGATACAGCCATAACTAATAATAATGATTTAACTATCATTTTCATAGTGATTTAAAGTTTGCAAAGTGATATATATTTGATCCTCATAGCAACCTTTTGAGGTAGGTTTTTTAATTATTGTCCCCATTTTACAGTGAATTAACTGAGACACAGAGAATGATTTGCCCAATTAATAAGTACCTGAAGAAGGGGTCAAACTGAAGTCTTAATTGACTCCAAGTACCATGCTAGATATCCTTTGTTCTGCTTAGTTGCCTAACTAGGGATAGGCAGGGGACACTTGTGGGATGACCTTGGGCAAATCATTTAACCCTGATTGCTTCTTATCTAGGGCCATCTCCAGTCATCCTGATTCATATCTGCCCACGGGATCCAGATGAATCTGGAGGAGAAAGTGGGGGTGGTGACTTAGCACAATCCCCCCTCCAAGTCAAATCCAATTCACATGTATGTCATGGCATCACCTTCCTATTATCATGGTCTTCTTTGAGATCAAAGGACAAACATCTTCACATGGGGAAAGGAGCAAAGCTAAGAAACCTGGATTGGAGGCAGGCTATCTCCAAGAGGAGGTAAGTTTTCTGTTAGAGAAGATGCGAGCATTGTCGCAAGCCCCCAGGGGGTATCACTGGACCATTTAGGGAATTTATCTTGCTCTGTATCTGTACGTTCTTTCCTAGTTCCACACTAAATGAAAGATTATATCATACCATAGTGACTAGACAGATAGCCAAAGAAGACTAGGGTTTAAGTGTTGCTTCTGATATATACTAACTCTGTGACTCTGGGGAAAACATTTAACCTCGCAATGATCTAAGCAATAGTTTGAGAGTGCCAATTTATATTGATCAAGGGAGATTACTCCCATGGGGTGAGGAAGGGAAGGGAAAGAAAAAACAGGTTATTAATGGAATCTTTTAGTTTTCATCACTATGCTAAATGCTATAAATTTGACTTCGATTCTATTATATTTAACTCAATAAATATTTATTGAGCATCTACTGGTTTTTAAAGAAATATAAATATGAGGAGTTTGGATCCAGTTTAAAGTGGAAAGAGTGCTATGTTTGAATTAATGGCCCTGGGTTTGAATCACATCTCAATCACTTTTAATCTATGGGACTTGGGTAAGTCACTAGGTTTCTTCTGACTTTCCTCACCTATGAAATGAGGAGTTGGAACAGGTAGCCTCTAACCTAGCATCTAGCTCTCAATCTATGATCCTTTTATTCTATTATTTATTTTGAGTTTTAGTAATTGGACAGAATGTACTGATGAGGGACTTTTCTTTTCTTGACATAACGCCTTTCGTTCTTGAAAATGACTGAGATATTTCAATAAGAAATTGGGATAGAAATGATAGCCTTAGAAAGAGCAAATATATTTCCTATTCTCATGGATGTCAACTTAAAAGGAGTCAAATGGACCACTATATTTGAGAACATGGTCACCCCAATGTGATCCAGAGAGACCAGTGTCATCACCCTCATGGCATGAACATGATCCACAGTGAAATGAACTCATTCAGGGGCATGGGTTTATATCTATAGAAGATATAGCTAGTTAGGACTTGTCTGAAAAAGACCTGGGGATTTTGGTGGACTCCAAGCCCAATGTGAAACACTGCTGTAGAAGCCAAAAGAAGCTAAAATAATCTTAGAGGGAAAATGGAACCACAGTGTTCATAGAAAGGCTCTATAGATAGAGTCAGGAAGAACTGACTACCTCATATATTTACTGGTTGTGTCACCTTGGAGAACTCACTTCACCACTGTACCTTAGATTCATCAAGTATAAATAATTAGGTTGAATTTGATGACTTCTATGGTCCCTGTCTAGCTTTAAAAGTATGATTCTTTCCACTTATCTATGAATGAACATGTAACAAATATTTAATATGTAGCAGGTGCTATGCTAAACCCTGGAGATAAAAAAAAACAAAGTAAATGGAACATAGTCATATCACTGTATTATATTCGACTCGGACCATTATTGGTATCTTTATTAGGAATTCTGAGCATCACAGTTTAGTAAGGACATTAATAAGCTAAGAGCATCCAAGAGAAACAACCAGGATAGTTAAGTCATATGTGGACAGGTTGGAGAGATTGATTATGTGTAGTGAACAGAAGAGAAAAGTGGAGGTGACAAGATCACTGCTCTCAAGTATGGCAAGAGTTGTCATAAGGAAAAAGAAATGACTCTGCTCCAATTGGTCTCAATAGGCGAGATAAGGAACAATGAATAGAAGTTGCAAATGGTAAAAATGGGATTGATTCAATTAAATTTAATTCAGTGTTGCTGAGATGAATTATGTGTGAAGTTTTATGTATTTATTACTCCTTTGTTTTAATATGAGTTTGTTCAGTCATTTCCAGTCATGTCTGATTCTTCATGAGCCCATGTGGGAGGTATCTTCACAAAGTTACTATAGTTATGTACCATTTCCTTCTTCATCTCATTTTACAAATAAAGAAACTGAGGCAAATGGGGTGAAGTGACTTGGTTAGGGTCATTCAAGGAGTATGTGTCAGATCTGAACTCAGGTCTTCCTAATTCCAAACCCAGAGCTCTATCCACTGGGCCACCTAGCTACTCTTAACATGATTACTAGGATGTCATTGATATTTTCTTTACCCTAAAGCTGCAAATGTTTTTAATTTTCAAAAGTGTTGATTGGTTTTATTTAAATAGAAACAAATAAATTAGGGCTTAAGAGGAAAGGGGATAAGCTGAATGAATGTATACCCCCCAAAATAGGGCTATCTCTTAGACCCTGAAACACTTTGACCAATGTGGGATGATTCTTCTCTGAGAACCTAGACTTGCCAATGTAAGAGTTGATTGGAGGGAGGGAGTCAGTTCAGAAAATAAATACATCTTAACATACTCTTCTCTCAGAAATTCCAAGTGCAAAACTATATATCTCATGTATACATTCCATAAATATATGAAAAGGAAATGAGAGCGGGAAGCACTAGCATCTGGGTGAATCAGTTGATGAGCTTATATTAAATGCCTACTATATACTATGGACTTTGCTAGAAAGAAAAAAGAAAATTCCTGCTTTCAAGGAGTTCTTGATCAAATGGGAGACACAATATGTAAAGAAAAATGAATAAAGATATAAACCAAACAAGTGTAGATAATTATAAAATTAATGTTTGTCCTTCATTTTTGTTTTTTTTGGCAAGTCAATGGGGTTAAGTGACCTGGCCAAAGACATACAACTAGTAATTGTTAAGTGTCTGAGGCTGGGTTGAACTTAAGTTTACAAAATTTTGAACTCAAGTTACAAAATTTCCTTCCACCCTCCCACCCCACCCCACCTTCCCCTCATCAGGTTAGCAGTGTACATGAATATTTTGATACACATGTTTATAGAAGAGTAATTTTCTATATGAAGAATTAGGAATAAGGCAAAGAGATACATAGATAATTTTTGTACTGTCCTTCCTTTTGAAAGAAGACCATGATAGTAGGGAAGTGATGCCATGGCATGCATATGAATTGGATTTAAGTGAGGGGGATGCTGTGCTAAGTCACCAGCCTCACTTTCTCTTCCAGGGTCATCTGGGTCCAGTGACCAGATGAATCAGGATGACTGGAGATGGCCCTGGATGGAAGGCAAGCAGGGTTAAGTGGCTTGCCCAAGTTCACACAGCTAGTAAGTGGCAAGTGTCTGAGATCAGATTCGAACTCCCGTCCTCCTGATGACATCTGACTTGAGCTTTGAAAGAAACTAAAGAAACTAGTGATTATAAGAGGTAGAAATGAAGAAAAATATCTTTCCAATTCGAGTTCTCCTAAAATTCAATGGTATGCTGCTAAGTGACGCAGGGGTCCCTAGGTGGTAAGGTGGATAGAGCACAGTTTGGAGGCAAGACCTTTCATCCTAAGTTCAAATCTAGCTTCAGCTACTTGTGTGACCCTAGATAAGTCACTTAACTCAGTTTGTCTCAGTTTTTCTCAACTGTAATATGAGCTGGAGAAGAAAATGGCAAACTATTCCAATAGCTTTGCCAAGAAAGCTCCAAATAGGATCATGAAGATACAACTGAAATGATTGAACAACAGCATTCAGTAACATGCTGTAGCTAGGGAGAACAAGAGAGAGCTGAGATTGAATGCTGTCTTAGACACCTACTAGTTATATAAACCTGAGCTAGGCCCTTATTCTCCACCATCAAGTGTTCATATATTAACTATAATAAATATATAATTATATCAGCAATTCATTAGAAATGAATAAAATGAGAATGATAGTTATTTTGCAGAGTAATGTGTATTGTTAAAGTTCTTAAACTTAGATAAATTATGATTTTCATTATTATTTATTATAGTAGCACTGTAAGGAAGATGATAGGAGTAATTCTGAATTTGGTTTGGGGAAGGCAGGAGGCATCAGAGGATAAGTAAGTAGAGATTTAGAGGTAGTTTTTTTGTTCAGTTGTTTTTAGTCTCATCTGACTCTTCCTGACTTCGTATCTGGCATTGTACCCACTATTGCCACCAAGCTACCACATGCTATTGAACACTAAAGAATGTTACCATACTGAATAAATCACTTTCCCAGATTCCTATTCTCCGATAAAATGGTACAAGGGAGGGAGGGACAAAGGGAGGTACAAAGAGGAAGGAAGGGAAAGGGATAAATATGTATTAAACACTTAATTTATGCTAGCCACTGTCTTAAACACTATACAGTATCTCATTTGCTTCTAACAGTTCTCCTATTGTGATGTCCAAATTCTAGTTGAAGAAATGAAGGTAGTCAGAGGTTAAATGATTTACCCAGGGTCAGGTAGCTAGTGACTGTTTGCATCTTTACATAGATGAGATAGAAAACTCAGGTTAGTAGCAGGAAGATAAATGGCTAAAAAAAGGATAAGAAACTCTCTGTGAATACAGGAAAGCAGTGATGAAGGCTTCTCACTCTATCAAGGCAGCCAATTGCTTAAACTTCTTATTTAAATTAAAGAGGAAGATCTAAGTAAAATTCTGGAGGAGTAAAGCAATGAAGGGCTGATTCATCCCCCAGACCCGAAATCATGGGATAAGGAAACCCTGCTACATGTTTCATTTGAATCATCTCACCAACATATTCCTACTGAAAACCTCCCAGAATCTACTTATCTCAGTCTTTCTGTGTTTTGTTCTGTTTTGTTTTAGGTTTTTTTTGGGGGGTTGGTTTTTTTTTGCAAGGCAGTGTGCTAACTGGCCACCCTCATCTCAGTCTTTCTGAATGGGGAAACAAGGAGGCAGAACATCAAGATCCAACAAGAAGAGAGCAAACTTCTAAATCTTTAATCTCTATTTTCCAGAACCTTTTCTCCCAAAATCTCTGTAAAGGATTCTATAAAATCAATCCTTGAATAATTCTAGAGAGTATTAGATCCTTTTGTCTCCATGACAATGGAAACCTTGAATCCTAATGGCTGTCTAAATACATGTATGTGTGTATATATATATATATATATATATATATATATATATATGTATGTATGTATTGTATATTTATTTATTTGTGTGCAAATGTGTGTGCATATATAAAGGTTAATTATTTATTAATTTGATCATATAGACCAGTGAACTGGTTACCAATAGATGATTTGATAAGACTCATCAATGTACTGATAAATAGTAAAACATTGGTTCCCAATGGGTTCAAATGAATTAAATAGTCTTTGCCCATAGACATGGGTTTAAGTTTGCTGGATTTTCTGCCATTGAGAGTAAAATGCATGCCCTACTTTGGAAAACCCTTGATTATTTTAACAAGTCGAAGAAAAGTGCTAAGTTGTGTTCCCATATGTGCTTCAAATACATTCCTAACACTTAGCAGCAGGCTAGTGAGCCATGGGCTGACAGGAATTACCAGTTGCAGCACTTAAAATAGCAGCTCTCAAGTTTACAGCACTTTTAACAGCCCTGTAAAGGAGGAATTATCCCTGTTTTACAGATGAGGAACCAAAGGCCCAGGAGGCAAAGTGATTTGCTGGGGATCACAAAGCTAGTATGTGTTAGATCTGAGACTCCAATCTGAGCTTTCTAACTCCAAATCTCCGTTTGCCATACCATGCAGCATCTCCCTTAAAGTGATGGTATACAGTCATTTTTATAGTTTTGAAAAGCAATTTCACAGTTTTTAGAGCAACCACCTTTCCAGTTTAACTCCCATCCACTCATAATGTGATCATACTCCAACTCACAGAACAACCAGATTCTTTTGTGATATCTTTTTTTTTAACTTTATGCAGTCAGTACCAAGTTTCCTTCCTCCCTCCCCCCCACCTCATCCAATGGAAAGGCAAAACAATATGATGCTCCTTATGCACAAGATAAACCCTTGATTTTGACATCTGTTTCCCTTCTCTATGTAGTGAGATATTTGACTGTATTCTATTGTTCAGGCTTATTTGTTGCCCCTCAGAACCAGTCTCTGTGCTTTGGAACTGCCTGGCTCCCAAATTTAGAATATCCACCTTTCTCACCTTAACATGTCTTCAGGTATCAGCTCAAATATGAACTTCCTTGCAAACTGTCTCCTTATGGTTAGTGTCAGCCTCACTATCCAGACCACATGGATTATATCACCTTAGGTTTTCTGGTGTGACTATGAAATTAGCTGTACACTTGTCAAATATCTTACCTTTTGACAAATACAATCTTGGCTCCCAAGGTTCTATTGTTTCATTCATCAGACAAGGACCAGAAGATATTAGGTCAAATGTATGGGCATGTATAAATGTGAACACATGTATTCATATGTTGGTATACATGTGCATATTCTTTTCAACATGTGTATGTTATATAACAGTACATATTGTAATATATATATGTATATATATATATATATATATATATATATATATATATATATATATATATATAGTATGTGTTTTTGTTTGAGTATAAAATATCTGTCACCAATGGAAGGGACACCTAACTTGACAGCATTGAATTTTGAAATTTCTTTCTATCTATCTATCTATCTATCTATCTATCTATCTATCTATCTATCTATCTATATCTATCTATCTATCTATCCTGGCATCTCTCATCTTGACTAACATTGCATGGGTTCAAATATTGACACTGAGTATTTTCTGTGAGAACGTTATGGTGGGATTTCCATAAACAATTGCTTGGGTGTTTCCATTAGGGCATAATATTGGTGAATCAAAGATTTTTCAAATTGGATAACCATCTAATCAAAATAGGTTTTCCCTCCAGTAATACAAATAGTAGCCCATTCCTGCTGCCTATTCCATATGATTCATTCATTTCCTCCCATACTTGGTCACAGGGCATCCATGCAACTACCAGGGACCATCTTTGTTTTCTCCTAGCATCACAGAATTATCACTAAATCACATAGAGCCCCACATGCCTCAGTCTTTCTTGGCTCTGGTATTGCGATCAGCCGATCTTAATTTTCACATACATTTCCTTGTTACACAGCTTCTCTTTCATGATGTCTTGCTTGTAACATATTGTAGCCAACTCAAGCCTGATGTAAATCTCTCATTTGGTCTTCAAGTTTTAGTGAACACTGTAGCTATCCATGACTCATAACCATACAGTCTAAATGAAAAATAAACTCAAATAATACCAACCCACCAATGGCCCAGAAAAGCCTTGAATAATTTTGTGGGATCATCAAGTTGATAGAGTAAGGATATTTGATAGTATCCAAACTTTCCAATCTTTTCTTTTCCCATGATTAATATGACTTTCTTCAACTGGTTCTTTCATGGAATAGACTCAAGGTCATGCACCATGTTGGTTGGACATCCCTGGATGTGTTCTAGGTGATGAACTTTACTAAAATGCAGAATTGAATATAACATTCAAGTTCAGGTCTTTTTAGAGTCAAAGGACAGGGATACAAGATTTTATCAAGCCCTTACTACATACTAACTGCTTTACGAAAAGTATCTCATTTGATCCTCATAGTAACCCTGGGAGGTAGGAACTTTTATAATACTCAATTTATAACTGAGAAAAACTGAGATTAAATGACTTACCCAGGGCTACATTGTTTATAAGAATTTGAGAGGGACATATTGTAACAAGACCAACACCCCCTTAGTCCATAATGTGATTTCTTTTTAAAATTTACTTTACCATGATGTGAAACTTGATTTGCATAAGTCACAATATGTAGAAATGAACAAAGATGGGATGAATGTAATTAAACTGAGAGAATACTTTGTATAATGAAGAGCGAAGGGTAGTGAAATTCTAAAGACCTGAATTTCGATCCTATCTTGAATACTTGCTAGCTATGTGACCCTGAACAAGTAAACTTAGCCTCTCTGGACTTCAGTTCTTCATCTGTAAAATGAGAAAGTCAGGATGACTTCTAAGATTCCTTCCAACTCAAAATCTATGATAATGTCATTCTTTGACTATTTAGAGGTCCTCCTAGTTTGGATAGATTCTACCTATATGGCTCATTTCCCTAAATAGAGTTTTGCCAAAATTATTCACATAATTTATTCACAAAATTATTCACATGTTGAAATAGCTTCTTTTTATTGATGTTTTACTTTTCCAAATACATGTTTTGAAAGTCTTTTTAACATTCATCCATATGCCTATGCATATTTCTAAATTACAAAATTTCCTTCTATCCTGCCTTACCACACCCTCTCTCCTCAGTGGTGAATAGTCAGGTTAATATTGTACATACACATCTGTGTTAAACATGTGTACAGATTAGTCATCTTCAGGATGAAGAAATGGGATTAAGGTAAAGAAATACATAAAAGACATTTTTTTTAAAAAAAGTGAATGTAGTGTTCCTCAGATTCTGAAAAATTTTTTGTTTTGTTTTGTATTGTATGGTTTTTCTTTCTCCGGATGGGAATAGCATTGTCCATAACAGGGTTGGCCTAACTCTCTGAACTGCTGAGAGGAGCTGCTTCCATCAAGGTTGATCATCCCACAAAGTTATTAGTATGTATATTGTTCTCTTGGTTCTGCTTCCTTTGCTCAGCATCAGATCCTGCAATTCATTCCATGCTTCTCCAGAGCTCAACCATTTATATATTCTTATAGAACAATAGTGTTCCATAGGATTCCTGTACCATAACTTGTTTAGCCATCGCCCAATTGATGGGCATCCTCTCAATTTCCAATTTTTTTACCATTACAAAAAGAGGTGCTATTAATATTTTGGAACATTTTTATTATTTCTTCTGAGCAGGCCTATATTTGAAATTGCTGGATCAAAGGATATGAAAATTTTATTACTCCTTGGGCATAATTCCATATTTCTCTCCAGAAAGGTTAGATCACTTGACAACACCACCAACAATGTATCAATGACCCAGTCCTCACAAAATTTCTCTAATATTGATCATTTTCCCATTTTGTCATCTTAGCCAATCTGATAAGTAGGAGGTGATACCTCAGAGTTGCTATAATTTGCATATCTCTAATCAATAATGATTTGGAAAATTTTTTCAGATGGTTATATATAGCTTTAATTTCTTCACTTGAATATTGTCTATTCATATCCTTTGATCATTTATCAATTGGAGAATGACTTACAACCCTATAAATTTGATGGAATTCTCTATATATTTTAGAAATGAGACCTTTATCAGAACACCTAGTTATGAAGATTGTTTCCTAACTTTCTGCTTTCCTTTTAATTTTGGCAGAATTGATTTTATTAGTGCAAAAACTTTTAATTTAATATACTCAAAATCATTCATTTTGCAGTTTATAATGTATACTGTTTCTTGTTCGGTCATAAATTTGTTCCCTTTCCATAGATCTGATAGAGAATTTCTTGGTCTATTAGTTAATCTGTGGTGTCACCCCTCATGTCTAAATCCTCTACCCATTTTGACCTTATTTTGGTTATAGAAATAACTTCTGTCTTGGTGATAAAACCTGCTTCAATTTATCCAGAGGGAATAAATCAGATGTCGTCCTAGGAAAAATTATTCTTCATAAAGGAATGGTTGGAGCTTGCACAAACAAATAGAACAATACCTATCCAAAAACACATGACCTTGGAGAAAGTAGATTGGGGATAGATTCAGGAGAGCCAAATAAAAACAGATTCAGAGACACTAAAGTGGGTAATGGTAAGAGACTAGAGAGTCTATTCCCAAGTCAGGAATATGGTGTTTTCTCTTGTTCTTCAAGCATATAATTGCACATAAGAGGGGAAAAAAAGAGAGGGAAAAGAGTCATTCCAATGATGTTATCTTTAAGGATCAATCAATTGGCAAGAAGTGGAAAATTGTTTGTCCTTGTTCTGGTGAAAGGTAGCCACTGGGGAGAAACACTCCATCTAATGTTTAGGAAGTTATGTGAATGGGGATGAATGTCCTTTGTTTGAACTTTGCAGGCATTTTCTTCAATTCTTTAAAAAACAAAAACATTTGTCATTCACAGCATGGATCCAACATGGGAAGGGAAATGTCCGAGAGCCCCCCAGTGGCTAAAGCCTTGACAAAGACATTTTAGAAACTCTTAAGCTGTCTCAGATCAGGATAACACTTTTTCATGGAAAAGCTGATTCCATTTACTAAAGTGTGTTTTTTTCCCCCAACAAAGATGGAAAGAAATTTATTCCACACTCAAATCATCAATATCATTAGAAACATTCTCTAAATAGTTCATTATGCAAATTCGCCCCGAGACATTTTGACCACTGCCTTCATGACTGACTCTTGACAAAATTCTATCCAAAACAACTAGATAGCATTTCAAATGGATTTATTAAAGATTGGCAATGATCAAGTCAAGTTAGAAAATGCTGAGGATACATCGGCAAAATGAAAAAGCATACCTACTCTCAAGAAACAACGACTATTCTACTCGGGGGAATATAACACATAAATGGAACCATATATATCGTAACATGAGGATCATACTTAGATTGAGAACTTGAAGGAACTTTGAAATGATCTTGTCCGATGCCCTCATTTTAAGTTTGCATATTGGATAAACTGAGAATTTAAGTGACTTCCTTAATGAAAGAAAGATGTATACAACTTTACGTATGGATATAAAGAGTCATTCATATATACATTCATACATTTACATATATGTATTCATATGTATGTGTGCATTAATCCATATATGCCTCTACACAAACTTCTATATGACATACATGTGTGTATGTGTGTATATGGATTGGAACTGAGGTCTTCCTAATTCTAACTCCACTGACCTTTCCAGTATACCACACTGCTTCTAAAGAGGGAGGAACACTTAACAAACAGAGGCATAATGAAAGGCATTCTATAAGAAATGTGCCATTCACTCTGCTAAACACTGGGGAAGCACTTAATAAAGACAATCCGTAACCTTATGGAATTTACTCTCTAAAGGGGGGACAAGAAGGATCACAAAAGGAGGCAAAAAATAGAGAAGGGGACAAGGGGTGCTCAGCTCAGGAGTACCTTGTTCCGTGAGTTGAAATGAGGGAGAGCAATAGATGCAAAGTAGAATGAACTAAGGATCTAATATCTACTCTCTGGAAAGTAAGGCATTGAGAGAAGTTCAATAACTCAGTCTTCCAATTAGAAGGAGAGGAGGCCTTGGGAGGTCATGTCAGTCAAGGTGCTAGCAATCAAAGTAGCATGGTGGTGAGCTTAGAGGTAATGACCTTGTCCTGGGAGGGATCTCTTGTCCCATGGAGTTCCTTAGCATGTCAGCCAGCTCTCGAATGGTCTTGAAATATCAGAAAAAGAATTCTTAAATATTTTACTAGTCATTCTATAATTCTGTATAGGGTCAGTGTCAGTGTCAACCTCACCAGTCTATAGATTCCTTGATCCATATTTGTAAGCATCAAGTCTCTTTCCAGTCCTGACTCTTTTGGAATTTCTCCCACTTGTCTCAATTTCTAGCAGACTGCCAAAAGTCATTCTGTACTCCCATTGCAATTTAGAAAATTCATTCTTATGCTGATCTAAAATCTTTCTCTCTACAACACTCATTTTTCTTAGTTCTGTTTTTTGCCCTCTGACCAGTATAATGATCTCTTAGTTCTGGAGGCAATTAGAATGTATTTGTGTTAATATTGGTATATATAAGCATGTATATATGCTTGTGTGTTGTAATAATACATTTTCATGGAAATTTCATATAAATTAATGCATATATGTCAATCTGTATGTAGTTTTCCATGTGAAATGTTTTCAAATATTTGAAACCTGATATCATACCCTATCACCAGAAAAAAAGGCTAATTTCCAGAAAAAAAAATCTCCAGCTCTTTAATTCATTCTTTTTTTTTGTTTAAGGCAATGGGGTTAAGTGACTTGCCTGAAGTCACACAGCTAGGCAATTATAAAGTATCTGAGGCTATATTTGAACTCAGGTCCTCCTGGCTCTAGGGCCAGTGCTCTATCCACTGTACCACCTCCCTGCTCCCAATTCAGTCTTTATATGTTGTATTTTCTAGATATCTTTAGAAATTTATTCTGATTAATTTACTCTGAATATTCCTTAGTTCATCGATGCCCTTCTTAAAGTGAATCATGGTGGAACACAGACAGTTTAAGCTGATAAAAACCAGCTTGAATGGTATAATTCCAAGTCCCAGAATGCATAGTGCTGAGATAACTGACCTGGGAGATTTGACATCTCCCCATTCCCAGTAGCTTTTATATAGTGGTAGACAAAAGAGTTAAATATCCTGGACCTCTTCCCATCATTCTTATTCCTTCAGTCAATTTTTAGAATATTCTACAGTAAGAAGTGTAGATAATAATCATTCCTTGCCTCACTTTCAACAGGCCAATCTCCCATTAGCACCACACTATCTATTTATTTAAAAACTCTCTATATAATAACTGAAATGACAATAACAACAGAAAAATTATGATTTGAGGGGGCAGCTAGGTGGCACAGTCCTAGTCAGGCCTAGAGTCAGAAGGACTCATCTCTCTGATTTCAATTTGTATATGTCTATTATATGTGTGCATAAAAATATATGTATATGCATTTATATTCTATTTTCATTTGTGGTTTTTTGCCTTTCTATATAGCATAGGTATTATATAAGCATTATAAACATATTAACATAATTTATATAAAATAAATATAAGCAAATATAATGTATATGCAGGGTATATTTGCATGTTTACACACACATATGTGCACAACTATTTAACTGCTAGATCCTATTAGTTCCTTTCACTCAATTTATTTTGTACCCCAGAGACTGGCCCATAGTAGACTCTTGATACTTCTTAATTGTTCAGGTGATCTCAGAGATCATGTAATCTAGCCCATTCATTGTATAAATGATAAACTTAAGAGCAAGTCACTTATCGAAGATCACTCAGGTATGAAGTTGTTGAGCTAGGAGTCAAACCATGGTCCTTTGACTCAACATTTAATTTCTTTTCCACCATATCAAACAACCACAAAGAAATACTATTTAGGATAATAGATTAAGAGCTAGAAAGAATTTTAAAGGTCATCTATACTAGGATTCACTTTACAGAAAAAGAGACTGGGGTCACACAGGGAAATTGGCATGCCTGCTCATCTCAGTTGCCTAACTCAATGCAGCATCATTTCTACTGAGACTTGTTGCCTCAATAATATTTCTAAATGAATTCGCATTTTATCAGTAGCTGTACAATCTACATTAATGTCAGAAATAATAGTACATGGGTGGAACATGTCCTTAATACTTAGTTGAATGAATGAATGAATGAATGAAATTTGTCTTTTAATAGATTTGCATATGCATGGGTGTCTTACAAGCATTCCTTGGTCTTTAGTATGTAGTTTGGAAATTAAGCACTTAGCTTTAAAGCACAATGAATTTGAAACCAACCTCTGCTCACACAGCTGGTTTTTATCATCCAATATATAACTTATTCCTCCCACTGTTAGATTTTTTCTTTTCCATTTTAATAAACATATGCATCATACAGTGCTATCCAAGTCATTGAGAGAGTTCTGAACTCTATTTGGCCAAAAACAAAAATTCATAATCTAAAATTAACCCTTCCCTCATGGTTGAAGCTAATCTCTTTATCGTCATTGCTCTTTGAACATTATTTTCAATCATCTTTGAATTTTTCAAATTTTCTATAATGTGGTCCATATTTATGCATATTGTACATGCATATCACAAAGTATTTTGTCAAAGTTTTGCTGAAATCAAAATCTAAGGTATCGATAAGAGCTCCCAAAGCTAGGATAACTTCCTCCCCCCCAAAAAAAGAAATTGAATGAGTTTACTTGGCATGGCTTGTCCTAAATGAACCAATAGTGATTCTTTTTTGATCATCCCTTTCCATGTTACTTCATTCAGCATTCAATAATTTCCACTATCTGTGAATCAGTTATTATGCTATGTTTTAAAACTAAAAAGACAAAAATAAAGAAAATTATATGTCCACAAATAAATAAATATAAATGTTTATCAGAGAAAAATTTTGTGGCAAAGAAAAATTAGTAACTAGGTAGATAAGATAAGCCTCATGTCAGAAGCAGCATTTGAACTGAGTCTCCAAGGAAACTAATGTTTTTAAGAGGTGAAAGGTGAGAAGGGGCTATGTTTCAGGCATGGGGTTATATAACCAGAGAAAAAATACAAAGATGGAAAAATACAGAGATGGGAGATGGAATGTCACCATGAAAGGTAAATAACAAGTAAAATAGGTTGGCTAGAAAACCGAGTGCTTAAAGAAGAGTAATATGCAACGAACTTACAAAGCGAGTATAGCTTTTTAAGGACTTTAAATGTTAGAGGAATTTTTGAATCATCTGAGAATGCGTTCTGGGATTTTACATGAGATCAATATCAAATTTAACAATCTTTAGTTTCCATGATCCATCTTTTTGAAAATCAGGACATTTGTGAGTATCTAATCTTTTGAAATTTCTCCCATTTACCATACTTTTCACAGAGTGCTAAGTCATTATATCCTTACATTTACAAGTTCAAGTCATTTATACCTGGAAATTTTAATTCACTTTTAATGGCTAGTTGCAATTTTATCATCTCCTTCCTTATCTTTTTTTCAATTTTCACCCAAGGACATTCATTTTTCCCCCCCTTCCATTTTTTAAATTATTCTCCATGATAGCAAGAAGGGGAGTTCAATTAGGTATGGCTTCTGCTTGTTGTCTATTAACATTATTTTATCTGCTTGAAACAAGGGATCTGGCCATTCCTTATTCACCTTGTTTCTTAGACTATAGCTAAAGGGGGAAAATTCATTGTTCTTAATGATTTTTCACAACTTTGAGTGCAGCTCTATGGTTTCTAGCCTTCCTAAAACTATTCTTTCAAGTTGGCTTGACTCATTTTTTACTTGTCCTAGGGTAAGTTCCTCTCCTTCCATCTTTTTGTAAATATGCTGTTTGTACATACCCTCTCTTTTCTTTGTGATAATAAAAAACCCAAATTGAATTTTCCCTAACAATCCCATGATTTTTCATAGAAGCTATTTCAAGGTATTATTTATTCATACCTGTTCTTCAATCACATAAACAATTCAGGACTGATCTCCACAGGGAAGGTCATAGGAAACATAACAGAAAACATTGTTCAACATGAGAAAAAACAATATTCTAAACTTCAGTTATGAATGGGGTTTTTTTTTTGGTGATTGACACTATGAAAATGGGAAAATCCAGGAAAAGACAGGTAAATGAGTCAAAATATTGAGATAGCCTCCAAATGACTAAAATATATAGGACTACAGCCAGGATAAAGGATGATGACACAGATTATTGAAATGCAGAAAATTAAAAATGGAATATTGATTCATTTCCTAAATCTCAGAGCATCAACCTTATAAAGACAGGAAAAAGGTAGCTTCATACAGATATAAAAATATGCATATTAACATAATATATAAGCTATCATAAAGAGTAAACACAGAGTAATGACAATGGGTAATGATAAAATACTTTAGAGTCTGAAAAGTATTTTATAAATATTTCTCAAATTTTATGAGTTGTAATAAATATTATTACCCTAACTTTACAAATAAGAAAATTGAGACCCAATGAAGTTAAGTGACTTCCTCACTGCTAAAAACTTACAATAGGTGGTATCTCTTTGGTATGATGATATAATATCACAGAAGTTGGGTTAAAACTCCATTCTTTTTTACTCTAAATCAGGACTTTTCCTACCATCTCCTGTTGCCTCTCATGTCAGATCATAGTTGAGGAATATGCAAACAAATTCACAGATAATGGAAATGAAAGGTTTTATGAGAGATAATAATTGTAGAAAGAGGCAAATTCACACTTATAAAGATAAAAAAGAAAGTCTTCTTCAGTTTAAGCCTATGATTTCATTGATGTAAGACACCCTAGTATTAAAACTTCCTCTTGCAATTCAAATATTCAGTTGGTACATCAGAGAGAATCATGGCTTTGGAATCAAAGGATTAGAATCTTGGCTTCTACTCATGGGACCTAGTTACGTGACTTCACTTTTCTGAACCTCCCATCTGTAAACTATAACTCTTTGAACATCAGCCAAAATAGTTGAATGGACCATTGAGAGCAGCTTGCTCATGATCATGCAGCTACTATATGTTGAAGGCATGTTGCATATCATTCTGACTCCAAGGTAAGTCTTCCTGTATCTTAAGAAATCTATGTAAATATAATTTATTGACATTAAAATAAAGAATACAGGGAGAAGCTAAGCAATGAAAAAAATAGACAATTATATTTTGTCTTCATCTGCGACATGCCATAGCAATGATATTCATCTAGGTACTGATTAGCTTTGACAGGAAAGGAGACTAATATTCTGACAGAAGTGGTTCCTGAATATTTTGACCTCCCTCTTCTTAGGACTTAGGAGGACAAAAAAAGTGTCCTTTAAAAATGCTCTAGTTGAAATTCTAGGTTAGGTGAACAATAAAATTAAGGATTAGATATATCTCTGGTCCCTATAACCCTACAGATCTCTGAAAAAAATAGAAATTATGCACCAAAAATAAAGCAACTTTAGCTTTCTTTACTTTCTTGGACACCCAGAAGTCAAGAGAAGGTTAAAAAAAACCCTATGAACTAATGCTCACTGACCCTGAGCTCATTCAGCAGTCCTTCCTCTTCCATGATATCAATAGTAAAGCTGCACTAGCTGGACCCAAGGACACCACACATGGGTCCCCAAAACTCTGGATCCCCCCCCCTTTCCAATGCCATGGAGACCTTGGATCTACCATTGCAGAAGATTTCTTGGTCAGCCAATAGACAGCCATAGTGGTAGTAGGCAGCCACCATTCAGCAAAGCTTGCTGGGGTTCACAATGTTACAGTATGAGTGCAGCAAACCTTTAAAGAGTCAATTTAGGTCCACAACCACATGGTTTTGGCACAGCAACTATGGATTAAAGAATTGAGGAACAGAGGGAGTTGGACAGGATACCACACGTGAAGGTTGCTTTGCAGCATTTCAATAAGCCTGAGGGAAAGAATTCAACATCTAACTGGGACCAATTATGGCCACCCAAAGTCACAGAGACCTAGACTGGTGAACTATGAATTGTCTGGGGAAGGAGGAAACTATGGCCCTTTGAGAGGCAACCTTCAAGGAATCATAATCATGGAGAAGGGAGTCTGGAAATAAGGTGACAAGGGAAATAAGATGATAAAAGAAATAAAGAGGGAACAGGGGAGAGAGATACTGAAAATACCAAAGATCTCATGAAGAAAAAAATCTGAAATCATAAACAAATATTCAATCAGAAAAGCAGTTTCAGAAGGATCTATGAATTACAGATCTAGTAAATGAGTTATCTATGAATAAATACTGCAAAATGAAGGAAAATAACCCAACACTTGATAAGAAAGAAAATTTTGTGGAATTAGGGAAAATGAAACCATAATATACTGCTTCTGATTGGTTTGAAAGAGAAATATCAATTATAAAGCATTTATTCTTGCATAGCAGAAATAGTGATCAGGATAACCTTGAATCTTCAATGGCAAACAACCAAAGAAAGACAAGAAAGGACAATAGATCAGGAAGTGAAGGAAAACCTAGAAGAAGAAAAGAGAAGCAAACAATAGCAGCATTAAAAGAAAATAATCTCAATAAGCAAAACATATGGATCTCAAAGAATAACTACAAAAAGGCAGTAGAAAGATCATAAGTCTCTCAAAGGACATGACAGGACAAAAAACCTTAATACCACAATGAAAGAAAGAAAAAAGACAACTTCTCAGAACTCTTGATAATAGAAAATGAAATTTTATTCATAGATTGCCTCCAAAAAAATAAGACTGAAAACTATGAAATAAATAGTGGTTAAATTTAATAACAATTCAGAAATAAATTCTTCAAGCCATGAGAAGAAAGACAGTAAAATGCAATGGAAAGGACATTCAAATAATGCAAGACTGTTCCAAACCCAGGGAGATTAAATGACTTATCCAGGGTCACATAGATACTGTGTCTGGTTGGTATTCATATCCTCTAATTTCACTTTACACAAGTTAGAAGGAATCCCACATATTATCTATCCAAAATCACACTCCAAATAGGAATCCTCAATGAAATATCTGACAAATGATGTCCATATTGGAATTCTTCTGGTAGATGAGTAATTCGTTGTCCCTCTATAACTTCTCCCTCAATTTTTTATTCTAAGGGCAGCTAAGTAGTACAGTGGATAAAGTGGTACCAGACCCAAAATCAGGAAGACCAGAGTTTGACCTCAGACATCTACAGTTTGACCCTGGGCAAGTCAATTAATCCTCTTTGCTTTAGTTTCCTCACCTGTAAAATGATCTGGAGAAGATAATGGCAAATCACTCCAGTGTCTCTGCCAAGATAATCCCAAATGAGGTCACAAAGACACTGAAACAACTGAAGAACAATTACTCTAAAATTGTTCCCATTTTAACCTCAAATTCGCAGTGCTGCAATTTCTTTTCATTGATCCTACTTTTGCTTTCTGGAATTTGTAGAACAAATCCAATTCTTATTTCTGATGAAATTCTTAAATATTTGAGACAGCTCCCATGTCTATCCTTAATCCTTTCTTCTGCAGGCTAGCTATTGCCATTTGTTTCCAATATCTACCATATTATATAATTTGAATTTCTCTTATGGGTGCCCAGCTTATCAAAGTTTGGGTTAAATGTGGGAGAAACCAGATGATGTAAGGGAGGGTGGTGTGGGTGTGAGAGGAGAGGGTAGATCATGGTAGAGGATAGTCAGATATAAAACTTTTTTTTTTACTCTTTGCAAGGTGGTGGGATTGAGTGACCTGTCCAGGGCCCCTTGGCTGGTTGGCTGCTGGATCTCTGGGGTAGGAGGTTGACTTGGGGCCTCCTGGCCCCAGGGTTGGTGCTCTATCTGCTGTACCACTCAGCTGTACCACAGCATACTTTTGAAGAGGGACAGAGTAAAAGGAGGGAGAAAAATATAATAATTGGTAGTGGAGAGAAGTGGATGGGGAAAATTACAATCAGCAGCATCATCTGTGGAAAAATATGGAAGCAACTTCTCTGATGAACTTCTGATAAGGAATGTGATTCACCCAGAGACATAGTTGATGGTATTGGAATGTAGACTGAAGCATTTTTTTCGCTTTCTTTCACTTTATTTCTCCTGAGGTATTTTATTTTTGTGGGGGGGGTGAGGGGAATTATGTTTATTCTTACAACAAGACTATTTAGTAATGTGTAAATAAATAAATAAAAATGTAAATAAAAGAAGAATGAATTTATCAAGGAAATTTAAGAATGTATTAGTGGTCCTCCTTTTGTCAGAGAAACTACAACAGGTACCTGTAATAGTTTCTTATTCTATGTTTTATGTTTTCTCCAACTGTATTTTCTTCTATAACTCATCAATCATCCAGTCATCTTCCAAACCTCCTACTCATCCTTCATTTTCAAAGATAGCGAGAAGAAGTTATCTAACTACTTCACCTATTCTCATGGAAAAGGGATAAGGGGACAGTGTTTATCTGGAATGTAGATTTAACAATCAAAACCTGGAGATGAACAGCTGGGGAAAAATGCCTTCTTGCTCAAATGACTTGTTCAAATCCAATCACATGATTCAGAGTCTTCCCTTTTTGTATGTATGAATCTTTCTTTATACTCTATGGTCTGGGTCCCCTCAAATCACTGATCACAAATAGTTTCAATCGTTAACTGATGGAGTCTTTGGTGCTAGTAGCAATGGACCTAGCCTCTCTCATCATTTATCTAGAAACCTGGAAACCTCAGTCTCAAAGCCAGCTGCAGCTTATCTGCCTAGTAATCAGTAAGTCTGGATCCAGTGTTAACTGCCAATATCCCAATGGTGTTTTGGAATTCTAAATCTAAAGGGCAGCAGATGGAAGAAGGGAATAACTTCAGCATAATTCTCTGCAGACCTTGGTCTTCCTTCTTTCCTGTCCATTGGCTTCAGACTTCATCATATGTTGGAGCCAGCATAATGTTCCTGTCTTTTCAGTCCTAGATAACCTATGTCAAATTTAAATAAAAATAGGGGGTCATTAATCTATTCATAAATCCTGAGAGCTGAATGTTGATCTAGTTTTAAAATGTAAAATTACATATGTCTGATTATATCTTTATTTATTCAGTTCAATACTTTTCAATTACATTCTGACACTGATAATCCCCATTTAACCATGTAACTGGTTTAACTGCATTTGGTTATTGTGGGTCTAGCTCATGACCCCTGTGTTTGACACATCTGTAGTAGAGAATCAAGGCAATTCCATTGGTATTCATAAACATTGTTTTTATCTGATGAAACATCCATGGCCTGTGAATCCCCATAGATATGAAACTATACTAAAGATGCCTATCTAAAAATACATATGTGTGTGTATTTATATATGCATCTTTATATACACACATTTTATATATATATATATATATATATATATATATATATGACATATATATATGACATTATATATAAATGTCTATAAAATCACAATTGTTTGGGGCTGTCCCATCTACTACAGCCACAGTCACAGCTTGTGAACAGTCATCTATGACCTCCTCCCAAAACATGTAGCAATAATGCAAGGAACTCATTCCTTACATCTGGAAGTCACTCTCCTATAGAAAGCATAAAACTGATCTTGGAGAACTTTCCTCTATTAGTTATCAATCAATAGATATAATTAAGTACCTATGACATATTAGAACTGAACTTGGCTTTGAAAATTTCAGTATCATGAACTCAACATTCCATTCTTACAATGAGTTTAGCATCTAATTATCTAATCTGCTAGCTGGAGAGTCAGTGGCAGAGCCATACTCCTAAATGAAACAAACACCAAATAGATCATTTCAGTATCCTCACCTAAAGAATTCTCTCCCTATAGTTTCTGTTCACTGGATGCCACATTCCTTTTGGGTTCCTTTGATTCATCCTCGGAAGCAGATTATACTTAAGGCAGGTCTATAGAGATCTAGAACCTACCCTGCAAAGGGATGGATGTAGATAAACACTGAAATGTACTTTTCACTGAAATCACATATTTTTATCATATTTTTTATCTTGAAAAAATTCTGTTCACTACAACACATAGATTTTTATTTTGTGACAAGCTCCACATGCAACGATGAAGGCTGAATATCCCTGGAAGTCAGAAATACACAGGAAGAGCAATTTTCAGTTTAAGATGGATGTGTCTTTCAATCTTTGTTCCTTTTTCAAAATGTAAATGTCCATTCTGTACCTGTGCAAGGTGAAATATTATATAAATGTTAGCAATGTAGATATTGTGTGTATATGGGGTATAGTATTTATATGTGTATGTGTCTTTATATGTATGATTCTGTGACTGTTTCTGCATGTGTTTTCCATCAGGGTCAACATTTTAGTCACTGAAAGAATATTATAACAGAATCATAGAATATTTAATCCAGAAGAAATCCAAGAAATTAGAAGCAAGAGTACCAACAATTTAAAGTTGAGAAAGACTCTTAGACATCATTTAATGGATCCACTTCATTTTAGATATTAGGTAACTGGAATGTAGAGAGATTAAGTGACTTGTCCAAAGTGACATAGGCAATAGCAGAATTAGATTTGAACCTGTGTTCTGACATGAAAACCAATGTTCTTCCCATACATTATTTCATCTCATCAAATCCAATCCCTTCATTTGTTCACATAAAGAAATTGAGGCAAAAGGGGATGAAATGACTTACCTTAAAAAATCCCAATTTAAAAATTGCAAAGTTTGCATTTATTTGTACCAAGGATTCTTATCTCAAGTCCAATTTCTTTGCCCTAAGCATCAAAGACAGAAGAGCATTCTCAAGCAGACTTCTAATTTAAATATACCTGTGTAGGATGGAAGATATTCAGAGTTGGGCCCTGAATTGGTTAAATGACTGGGGATCAGTGGATACTGATCAGTGAGCCTCACCTTCATCTGTCTATGACCTCATCTATCCATGTCAATATAGAGCAAATATCAGGAAAAAACAGGAGTTTCCCCTTTAATAAATAAAGTAGATACTAATGATATGCAAAAATAGTATGAATTCTATTTGTATTCAGTCACTTGCTCCCTTTATAAAGAGCCTAAAAACATTTGCTTTGCCACACCCATCAATAAGTCACTGACAATATATCCCAGTTAACCCAGAGGCTTAAGCCAGATGGTATTTAAAAAAAATTACACACACAACAGTAACAACAGGTAGAAGATGATGGATATGTCCATGGTTTAGACTGAATATTTTGAACATTTGAAAAACCATAGAAACACTGCCTCCACCATCCTGATCCCATTATCTGGATATAGGAAACATGAATCAATTGTTTAGCCTGGAGACGAGATGACAAAAAAGAGAGGACATGACAGCTGGCCTCCAGTATTTGAAGGATTGTCATATGGAAGAAGGATTACACTTGTTCAGCTTGGCCCTGCAGGGCAGAACAAGGAGTAATGGGTGGAGGTTTCAGAGAAACAGATGTAGGCATCATACAAGGCAAAGTACCTGCCAACTGCTGCTATCCCCGCATTGAAGGGCTGCATTAGGCTTTCCTGCATTATAGTTTAGTTATTTCAATCAGATCTTACTCAAAATGACGCCCTAAGGGTTTTCTTGGCAAAGATACTGGAGTATTTCCTTCTCTAGCTCATTTTACAGATGAGGAAAGTGAGGCAAAGTAAAATAACTTGCCATTGGTCTGAGTCCAGAACTGAGGAAGATGAGGCTGCCTTAGGTACAGCTTGATAATGTATCCACTGCACCACCTAGCTGTCCTTCCTTCATTAGGAGCCTTGATGGTCATTCCTTGTCCATGCTACAAACAGAATTCCCATTTTGTTAAAAGGTTGAATCAAATGGCATCTCAGGTCTCTTCACAATCCAATATTCTGCCACATTATTTTAGGGATATCAAGGGTATTTCCATAAGCATAATTTTAATTTATTTATTTTTCACATTAAGACAATAATCTTGTAAAAGTATACATAAGCAATCCCTCCTCCCCCTACAAAGATAGAGAAATCTCAAGAAAAATGAAAAGAAAAAAAGTGTACTTCAGCCTGTGTTCAGATATCAATTCAGTCCCTGGGATGATTCACATTCTTTATCATTAGTCCATCAAAAAGGGGGCAGCTAGGTGGTGAAGTGGATAGAGCACCAGGCCTGGAGTCAAGAGGAGCTGAGTTCAAATCTGACCTCATTCACTTAACGATCACCTACCTATATAACCTTGGACAAGTCACTTAAGCAGATTGCCTGCCCCCCCCCCCAAAAAAAATAAATGTCTATCAGAGAAGTTGCTTCACTATTTCCCCCCATTTGCTATTGCTAGCTGTATTTCCCTCCATCCTTTTCCCACCCCTGTTTATTCTATTCTCTCCTTTCATCCTGTCCTCTTCAAAGTGGGAGAGGGCAGTCGGATATCATTTATTATTTAAATCTGCCTTGAAACGACCAGGATCGCTGATTTCACTAGAAAAATTTAAATGCTGCAATTCCCTCTACAAATGCAAGTAAGCAATTTCTCTGCTACCTGGAGAAAATTACCTGGGACCTTTCACAGAGCTAACTGGACCACTGAAAGGGTAAGTGATGGCTAAGATAGTTTCCTGTCCTTGCCCAGAGCATTAGAGGCACAGCTTGACCTTGGGTCTTCTAGAATCCAAGGTTGGTTTTTCAAGCACCACTACATTGATTCTCTGGGTTAATGAACATACACATACACAGATATATCATTGTCTGAAATGTCTGCTTAAAACTCATCTAATACAGCTTGTATTATAGACATGATAATAACTAACATTTAAATAATACATAAAACCTGCCAGGAACCATCTGAAATGCTTTTCCAATATTAGTTCTGTTGAACCACACAACAACCCTGAGAGGTAGAGATTAATATTATCATTATCCCATTTTACAGATTAAGTGACTGAGGTAGATATGAAGTGAGTTGCCCAGAGTGACATAGATAGCAAGTTTCTGAGCTACATTTGAATTCAAGTCTTCCTGACTTGAGACCTAGCACTCTAGCTAGGTCTGAAGAAATTAAATACATATACACACATATATACAAAACACATACCTACACACACACATACAAGACCTGTCCTTAAGAAGTTTACCATATAGCTCTTGATTAATGAAAAATTCCTGGCAAATGCTTTCACTCAGGTCCATCTGGAACTGGTTTAATAATTTCACTTCAAACAGCACAATATGAATTCCCTTGGCTGTCCCATTGTTTGAAGACATCAGATAGCATCATAGTTCTAACGATAAATAATGTTGATTATTGATCTGGCATCATTATTCCCATGATCCACCTTCTAGAAATCCAAAGTATTTGGGTTCTGGGGGTGGAGTATGGTTGCAGAGCTGAATAGCAAAGACCATCGAGTGACTGGTTAGCTCTACAATACTGTCAAAACTTTCTCACCATAAAAATACCATACTGATGGTCTACCTGGTATTATTATAATGCCATGGTGCCTCAATGTCATAGAATTGTCATAGAAAAGATCTATATCTAAAAGATCAAGGTTTCTCATTGTATCCAGACCAAGGCCAGAAGTCCTGTTTCCTATAAAATCAGACCACTGATTTAAGATGGTACTGGAGGTGGAAGTGAGAAGGATGTCTTTAAGCAATATTCCCCTCATGTTAATCAACGTAACATGCATGTCATGTCATCATTCACTTGTTGTCATGCTCTTCTTCATTTCAAAAGACAAAAATCATTAATTTCAATACAGACTAGATGGTCATTCCTTGGTGATGTTATAGAAGGAATTCTGTAACAAGGGAAAAAGGCACAGAAACATAAAAGTTCCTCGAGAACACTTACCAAGATATAAACAATTACAGGAAGTATATGAATGCTGAGATCATTGAAGTCAAGGAATTCTTAGATCCTTATGAAGGGAATGGGAATCAATCCCGGGTCTCTAGAGCAAGGGATGTTAATGCAGGACCTGTGAATTAGTGGTTGATGAGTTTTTTAAAATCTATTTTGATAAATGGATCTTGACATAATTACATAATTACATTTCTCTTAAATCCTGAATATTTTATTTTATGCATGTAAAAATGCCTCTCAGAGTGGTCCATAGACTTCAACAGACTGTCAAGTATATCCAGGTAACAAAACAGTTAAAAATGTCTACTCTATAAAAGTAGGATTCTATAAGAAATAAGATGTTTTGCATTATTATCTTTCTTGATTTTTTAGTAGTAAAAGGACCTATGTTTTCTTTAAAGAATCAATGTAAAAAAAGATAGGGAAAAACTCATTGAGAGATCAATTTAAATAGTTACAAGGTTAGAACAATGTCTTCTTCCTCTTCCTACAAAGAAAAGGTTCAGAAAATAAAATAACCTTTGGTTCTGCCAAAGGTCCTCTATTGCTCCATGACACTTGTAAAGATCAAGGTGTCAAGGTCTTCTATAGAGAGACCCTAGCTTTCTTGGAACACATATACCAAATGGCTGTGATAATGCAAAGAAAAACCCACTCACTTCAGAGGGCCATATATATATATATATATATCTGGGAAGGAAAGGAAAGTGGGTCGATAATGTAGCAAGATCAATTTATAGATCTGGGTTCAAATCCCTCCTCCCATTGCTCCCAATTGTGGTCCATTGTCAGTTTTGAATGCTGTGTCTCTTGTGCTTCTATTAACTCTTATTTTTTTGTGTGATTGACTCTTTAATTGTTGAACTCTAAAATTGCTGTCCATAAATATAACCTCTCTGCAAGAAAATTGGCATTTCCTCCCATTTTATCTTGGAAACATTTGCTTCTCTCTTTTTTGGCCAATATCAGCTTGTAATATAACTCTATTGATGAGTAATTCATGTCAGAAAGCCTGAAAAGGTTTCTATTTGAAAATCATGACAGCCCCTAAATGAGGAAGTCAATATGCCTAGTACTCCAATTGGCCTTAAGGTTCAGTACTGGAAAATTCTCACAATATATCCAAAGCAGCCAGTATTCCATCAGAGTCAGGGCCAAAAATCCTGGGAGATGATATTTTAAAAAAATTTAAACCACTTCATAAGATACAATGCATTTCATCCAAAATCTATGAAGCCTTCTCCAACTATTCCAGCTAAACCAGGCTCAACATGCTCCAAATCACTTCTAGTGTGTAGAATGTAATTCAGCATTCATTTATTCTAGTAGTATGTAAGGTCCTTAAGCAAGGGGACTTTTCACTTTTGCATTCATATCCCTGAGAGTCAAGTACAATGTTTGGCTTTACTTGGCCACTGCAACCCTACATGCATTGTCCATCTGCCACCCCCACCCCCACCCCCTATCCCAATTATAATGGACGATTCCTTAGGATAGGGACTATCTTTGCTTTGGACAGCTAGGTGATGCAAAGGATAGAGCATGAGGCTTGGAATCAAGAAGTTTCATCTTCTTGAGTTGAAATTTAGCCTCAGACACATACTGTGTGATCCTGGACAAGTCACCTAACCTGGTTGGCATCAGTTTCTTCCTCTGTGAAATGAGTGGAGAAAGAAATGACAAACCATTCCAGTATCTTTGACAAGAAAAACTCCAACAAATGGAGTCATTAGGAGTCAGACACAATGGAACAATATCTTTGCCTTTGTAGTTGCATTCCCAATATTTTGCACAATGGCTACCTTCTCATCCTATATAACACTTATTCCCATCTTCATCGAAAATATAATTTTATATGGCAGACAGAGAAATACCTTCAAATCAAGGAGGATGTGTTTTCAATCACATCTCTGAATTATGTTGACTATGTGACTGTGGGAAAGTCCCTTAACTTATCAGTGCTCTATCTCACTTCAACTATCAATTGTCGAAAAAGAGTCAACCTTCATTAGGAAAAGAGTTTTCTCACGTTGAAGTGCCAATAAAATCCCAGGTGTTTTCACTATCTAATCATAAACTCTCCATCTGGGCTCCCAAAATTGCTAGCACCTTTTATTGAAGTCTTTTAACCTTTTCATTACCCAGTTCCCTTTCTGATCACAGGTTTCCTTCATGTTACTTTTTCACTATTTTCGAACACTCATGAAGCCCCCAAGTCCCATGAATTACTTACATATAACTCAAGTTTTCTCTGGAGTTGGTCACATGATCTCCCATAAAGAATGAACAGGAGGTATCCTTTTGTTCTTCCTTCCTCATCTTACCTAATTGACATGAAGCTTCACGCGTCTATGGTCTATTACAGTTTACAAAGTGATTTCTCCATAACTTCATGAGTTAGGTAGAGGAAGGCACAAAGACTTAGAGACCACAGTATTGGACCCCAAGTTAGGAAACACTGGCAGTTAGGATTCAGATAACCCAGGTAACTCTTCTGTAAAAAAAATATTGCCTCTTCTTTTCTTCTTTAACCCACCAACAAACAGGAAAGAAAATCTTTAGCACAAGGTTTGTGCTCATGGGATCATTAGAGAATGCTTCAGACAGCTACTCCTGATTCTTCTATTCACAAGTTTTCTAACTTTGTTCAGGAAGCGGTTCTAGGTAGACATTGTTGTTCATCCTTCATTTTCAAAAATTACCAATAACATCAATTGTGGAATTGCATATAAAGAAGTCAATCACACCACTCTCTCCTTCTGAGTCATCAAGATCCAATGGTAGGACAAAAACCAAGATGACGTGATGGCCCAGGATGCAGAGGATAATCTTGGTGTCTTCACTATCTGACCAAACACTTAGAGTGTCATAGCACCTGCTTCTACCATCTTCCTGGCCATTGAAATAAATTGCTCTTGTTCACTCATTATGTCAGGGAAAGTCTCACAAACTTGATGTTGACTTTTAATCTAAGTTACCAAAGGGTTTGAGTTTTGTTAGTAACCCTCAAGCTAGTTTTGGCTATTTGCTGAGATGATTTACTACAGTGTCTGCATTCTGCAGCTTCTTATTACCACAGGTGAGAGGTGGGTGAAGACAGATACCAAAATTGAATGAATAACCCTGAAGAAGGCTTGGCAAGTTTTCACATCAGACTTGCCAACCCTCCTTAAATATCCCAAATCCCCTACACATTAAGAAAAAATAGTGTTAGGTGGGCTAGGCGGAACTCAATATGAAAATCCAACATATTATCACAAATCAGAAATCTGAAAGGCAGTTTTGATTCTGGCTAGTCTATGTACACATTATGTCTCCTTAGGTAAGTAATTTAGGACTTTCCTCAATACCTTTCCTAAATACAATCAGTCAATAAGTGTTTCTGTTTCTTTAGTTTTAAATCATAATCAAGCTCCCAGAGTTGGAAAAGTCTTACAAGGGGCATTTTGTCCAATTTGCAGCTGACAAAGCATTTCCTCCACCTAAGTAGTCACTGAGTTTTCACTTCAAGACTTCTATTGAGAGTAGTATTTCATCACTTTCTAGAGCAACTCAGTCTACTTCCTCATGGTTTGACTTGCTAGGACATTTTTTTTTTCATTCTTACCTCAAGACTATATTTTCTTTTCTTCATCTTTTACCCATTATTCCAAATTCTACCCTCTTACAAGAATCTAAAAAGTAGTGTGGTAAATTGCAAAAAGAACTGAATTTAGACTCAAATGATTTGAGTGCGAATCCCAGTTTAGTTACTGAAGGGTAACAGGTGTAGTGATCCCAGAATCAAGAAGACCTGACTTCACATCCAGCCCCAGGCAATTAATGTCTCTGTGCTTCACCTTCCTTATTTGTAAAATCAAAGGATTGGATTGGGTGATTTCTTAAGTCCTTTAAGTTTTAAATCCTTGGGCAAGTCCCCAAGGCTTGTTGGGTCTCCATTGACTCATTCAATAAAAGAGAAAATTGAAATGTATATTTCTAAGATATAGTCTAGAAAAAAGAATCTATTCTCACCCTTCTTTCATGGGAAAGTGCTTTCTAAAATTAAGGAAAATTACCATGCTACTCCTCAAGAATATTCTAAAAAATATGCAGTTCTTCCAATCAGTCCAATGTTCACCTTTCACCTTACTGGTTATCTGTTTCTGAATTTTCTTCATTTCTCAACACCTTTCCTAAAATGTGGGCTATGGAAGCAGTGTGACCAGAGAAGAGTCATTCAGTCTCCTTCATTGTATCTTAAACAAAATCTAACAGAAACAGGAATAATAAAGCCCACTTTTCTCAGTAACAAAGCTATTTGGTACGAGATATGAAAATAACTTGAAAATTATTAAGCAAAAGCAAAATGTTATTGTAGGCTGGAATGAGGTGACTAAAGAAAAGAATGAGAAATATGAATGTCTTGAAGTTTATCTAAGGAAATCACTGTGAATTTTTTTAAAACTACATGTTCAGGTACTAATGTCATGTTTTAAGGAATCATTACTTAATTATTCTGCATAAATATTGTTTCAAATTTTATATTTAAACAAGTATTAAACAGACCTTATTCAATAACTCCATATGCTTATCCTAATGCTGAGCATTTGCCCAAATATGAAAACTTTGTGAAAGGAAGATACTATATGAACTTCATAGTAGGGTCTATAATTAAAAATTCTTTAAGCAATAAAGACTTCCCTTAATAGGGCATTAAATGCCTAATGAATTGCATTTAAGAAGACAGATCAGAAAGATTCAGGCATATTCAGTTATTCCAACATGACTTCCATTTGCTGGGGCAGCTAGGTGGCGCAGTGGATAAAGCACCAGCTCTGGAATCAGGAGTACCTGGGTTCAAATCTGGTCTCAGACACTTAATAATTACCTAGCTGTGTGGTCTTGGGCAAGCCACTTAACCCCATTTGCCTTGCAAAAACCTAAAAGAAAAATATGATTTCCATTTGCCTTGCTAGGATCTAGATATCATAGAAACAGTTGATTAGAAGATCCAAGATCACAAGTGTCATGAGTAAAGCAGCAAAGGAAAGAACAAAAGATCTGCAGGAGCAGACTCACAGTTACAGCATGTGGCAGATGAAAGGGATCCCAGAGACTATGGAGTCCAATTTATTCCCAAACAAGAGTTTCTTTGACAACACACCAGAAAACCAGCCAACCAGTCTTTGGACATGGATGTAGAAGCAACTTTCTCCTACAGCAGCCATCCTTTGTACTCTTGGAAAGCAGATATTAAATTACTGAAACATTTAATTAACTTACATATAGACTCATTTGACACTGTCCCCCATACTTTTAACTGATTTGCTCTAGACCTATCCTCCAGGGTCAAGGAAGATGAAGTCTAGTTCCTGTTATAAGTTCACAACTTCACAAGTATGTGAAGGAGAAATCTTGGCTAGGCAATATTCAACTTTTGAATAAAAATATTGGTCTCACTACATACTCCCCTTCTTCAGTAAAAGTTCAGTGTTTCCTTATTTCCTCTAAATCATTACAAATTCTTCTCTTGTTATTGACATTTTCACAAGTTTGCCTAAATTGATATTTTTTGCTATTTTCCATACATAGCCTTCTGTTTTCCTCTTCTCTTCTTTCTCTGGATTTAGAATGGGCTCCTACTCACCTTAGCTTCTTAGAATATTTGGATCACTTTCTACTAAAATCTCCATGAACTTTTTTATTTGGAGTTGCATGCTTTTCTTCTCCTTTATAATATAAGCCCCTTGAAGACAGAGATTTCTTTAAAGAATTTGACATCTGTGGTTGTTATCATAGCAGCTGACATATTACTTTTAGGTCAATGCTCATTGATTGATTGATTGAAACTTATGAGAGCTGTAATGAAAGATCAATATGTCAAAAATCTGTTAAGATAACCAAGAAAATTGATGCAAAATTAGACTTCATTTAGAAAAATATAATGTTCAGGGCTATACAGATCATAATCTGACTGTACTTTGCCCCAGTTAGATTATTTCTGAGAATTTATGCTCAGTTCTTGGCATCACATTTTAGGAAGGACATTGAAAACATGTGGAACACTTGAAAGAGGGGAAACCTTTGAAATACTGGGACAAACTGGAGAACTTCAGGAAAATGTTGAATGACAGGTGTAATATGTTTGCAAATAAGAGAAGGCAATGGAATGTGTAAACTATAGAACACTGGGTTTGACTTTGATTCACTTTTAATCAATCAATAAGCATTTATTTTTCAATAATTTATTAGTTTTCAAATTATATATAATAGTAGTTTCTACCTTTCATTTTTCTAAACTTTTGAATTTTACAATTTTCCCCACCCTCCCTTCCCTCCCCATCCCCCCACAGAAGGCACTCTGATAATCTTTACATTGTTTCCATGCTATACATTGATCAAAATTGAATGTGTTGAGAGAGAAATAATATCCTTGAAGAGAAAATAAAATATTAGAGATAGTAAAATTATGTTTTACATAAGACACTTTTTAAAAAAACAGTTCTCCGTTTAAACTCCAGTTCTTTCTCTGGATACAGATGGTATTCGCCATTGCAGGTACTCTAAAATTGTCCCTGACTATTGCATTGATGGAGCAAGCCCAATAAGGTTGATAATCATCCCCATGTTGCTGGTTAGGGTGTACAATGTTCTGGTTCTGCTCATCTCACTCAGCATCAGTTCATGGAAGTCTTTCCATGCTTCTCTGAAATCCCATCCCACTTGGTTTCTAATAGAACAATAGTGCTCCGTAACATACATAGACCACAATTTGTTCAGTCATTCCTCAATTGATGGACATTCACTGCTATGAATTGATGGACATTCATGGCTGTTCACTGCTAATTGATGGACAGGGCTGCTATGACTATATTTGTACAAGGGATGTTTCTGCCCTTTTTCATGATCTCTTCAGGGAATAGACTTAGTAATGGTATTTCTGGATCAAAGGGTATATTGCCCTTTGGGCATAATTCCAGGTTGCTCTCCAAAATGTTTGGATGAATCACAGATCCATCAACAATGTATTAGTATCCCAGATTTCTCACATCCCTTCAAATATTGAAAATGTTATATTGTTGACTTTGATTCTTGGAAAAAATTTTGAAAATATGACTATATCTCCAAAAGGAAACAGTGATTATAGAACCTAATATGTCTTCATCAGGAATCAGATATGTCCTTCTAAACTCATTTTCTTTGTTCAAAAATTTACTAAAACTGATAAATCATGGCAAATGACATAAAGAAAGTTAATTGAAATCTTAACAAAGCAGATGATTATATATTTCATGGAATTTTTGTGTTTTTTTATGAAAAAGATGTGTGATAGTAGTACATTTAGGTAGATTTGTTTAGGCCATAGGAGTATTCCACTCCCAACTTAATTCTATGACCTACTCTTCCTCCCCATTAGCAACAACTGTCTCATGTTGGAGAACCTTACTCCTCTTAGCTTCTTTCAGTCCCAATTTTCCTTCAAAGCATTTCCTGTATGAGATGAAGCTTATTCTCAAAGAAGACCATAACATCAAGGACAAGCTAGTGAATTGGATTTGAGTGAGGGGTTGTCATACTAAATTATCAACCTCACTTTCTCCTATAGAGCAACCAGAAGCCTTGGAATCATAACTGACAACTGTTCAACCCCTATTTCAGGAGAGGCCACAACCAAGCACTCTCTTCTACTCCTCATCACAATATATCAAACTTTCTAACTCTCCTTTTTAGGATGCTTTTCATTCTAATGGAAATGGAAAAGGAAAACTTTAAGGGTATGCATAATCTGGCTCACTTGCATTTGTATCCCCTGCACTTAGACCAGAGTCTGGTAAGTGCTTGAAAATTTGGTTGCCAAATCCATCATTCAACTGAAACTTCCTGTCTCTAAAGTTATTAATGATTTTTAAATTGTTAAATCCAATGACTTTTTCTCAGGCTCAATCCTTCTGGAGTGCTATGGAATTTGACATTGTTCCTATCTCTTTCTTCCTCGATTTCCTCCTGATTTCTGTGTCTCTGCTCATTCCTGGCTGACCTCCTACCTGTTGCTTCTCAATCCCCTTTGCTATTATTTCATCCATGTCATTTCAACTATGAATATCCTTGAAGATTCTGTCTGACTGTTTCTCCTTTCTCCTTAGATACTATTTTACTTGGTGATCTCATCACCTGTGGTTAAATATCATCACTAGGCAGAAGATTCCCAGATCTGCATACCCAGCCCTAGTCTCTTCTTGAAGCACCAGTCCCATTTCACCAGCTGCCTCTTAGATACCTCAAACAACATATCTAAGGCAAAAAATCTCCTTTTTTTTTAACATCCTTATTATAGTCAAAGATATCATTCTCCTTCCAGTCATGAAGGCTTGCTTCTTCAATCTCATCTTTAACTCCTTTCTCTCACTTCCCTCACATATTCAGTCTTTTGATATATCTTCTCATTTCTATATTCGTGACCTTTCTTTTACCTGTCTCTCCATTCACACAGTCACAACCCTAATTGTGGCTTCATTACTACCTCTCTTAGATTATGACCATAAACTTCTAATTAGTTCCCCGACCTCATGCTACTCTCATCTACAATATATTCTCCACCAAGCTAATGAAGTAGTTTTTCTAGCAAAATAGTTTGAATTAATTCATCTCCCTGCTTAACAAATTCCAGTGATTATCTATCACCTCCCAAGATCAAATACAAAATCCTCTGTTTGGAATTTAAATGCTTCATAACCTGGCCTCTTCCTACCTTCCAAGTCTTATAATACCTTACTCTTTTTCAGGGATTCCAGCAACTTTGGCTTCCTTGCCGTTCAGCATTCAAAGTCTTGTCTACAAATCTTTGCATTGCCCATCTTTCATGTCTAGAATACTCTTCCCGTCCACTCCTGCCTCTGATTCTTCATTTCTCTAATTGCCTTCATATCTCAACTCAAACCTCACCTGCTTACACAGAACTTTTCCTACCTGTTGCTAATGTGTTCCCTTTTCAGATTAGTTCATATTTAACTTGTACCTCATTGATAACAGGTAACCATTATTATTACAATATAAATTCCTTGAGAACAGGGACTGTAGTTGGTTTCCTTATATCCCCAGTACTTAGGATGGTGTCTCAAACATAATAAGTGCTGAACAAATGTTTATTGATTTTATTTTATTTATCTCTCTATCTGTCTATATCCATCTGTCTCTCATCTTATCTATTATGTCTGTGTTAATTTATCTATCTATTTATCTATCATTTACCTAGCATCTAATATGTCTGTCTATATCTTTCACTTATAATTTATCTTTCATCTAACATTTAAGTTCATTTATCTAACAATTTCTTTTCATATCTGTAAGAAGATTTGACCTATTTGCTAATGGATTTGAGGAGAAATTGGGGAGTTTTGGGGTGGGGGAAGCAGATCTCTACTGAAAGGACACATTTGATACATTTTTCTGCTTGGTCATTTAGATATGTACTAGTATTTGTGACCCCATAGACTATACTACTCATGGGGTTTTCTTGGCAAAGATATTGTAGTGGTTTGCATTTCCTGTCTCCAGTGAATTAAGTTAAACAAAGATAGAGTGACTTACCCAGGGTTACAGGGCTAGTCTGAGGTCAGATTCAAAATCAGCTCTTTTCGCCTCCAGGTCCAACTCTCTATCCAATGAACCACTTTCCTGTCTCCAACAAAATGCTTCTTAACAAATTTACTTTTCAAATTTGAAGGTGGCAAAAATCTTAGAGATAGACCCAGAGAGATATACACTATAAAACTAAACAATGATTCAAAAGCATCAAGTTTAATTATTTTAAGTCTCATAAAGATAAAAGCAATATTTGACCCATGTTCAAAAAACCAAAGCTGCAAGTACAAGAAGTGAAGCTGTAGTTATACCAAAGTTTGCCTGAAAAAATATCTGGGACTTTAAATGGGCCCCGAGCTCAAAACAAGTCAATTGTAATATGTCAGACAAAAAAAGTTTATTACAACAATTTGGAATGTTTAGAGAAATATGAACTCCAGGACCATAGAGGTAAGAGCCCCACTGTACTCTGTGTTGTTCATGTTATTTTATTTATTCTTAGGGAAAATATTTTAGGACGGATATTGATAAGGTTTGTAGAGAATTCAAAGGGAAATGTGCACAGTGTGCTACATGAGGTGGGGTTGAAGAAATAGTTGATATTTAGAATAAAGAAAAGAAGACTTGGGAAAATATGATGACTGTCTTCAAATATAAGAAGGGCTATCATAGCAATGAAAAGGTAGACTTACTCCAACTACCATCTGAGAACAGAATGAGAAGCATATGGAAGAAATTCCAGGAAGAAAATTAGACTCATTAAAAAACACTTTCTAATAAGAATTAGTTATCCTAAAGTGGACTAGAATGCTTCAAAGGTGGTGGGTGCTCCCTCACTGGAAGCTGTCAGGGGAGGACTGGATGATTTCCTATACCGTAGTATATGGAACAGATTCATATTCAGTTTATAAACTAATTCCTAAATATCCTTCTGATCTGTATATTCTATATTTCTGAAAAGGCTTCAGATATTGTTAGAAGAGTCATCTTCCTATAATGTCTGGTTTTGACTAAGTTAAACATCCCCAAATAAATTCCCCCTTCTCCTCCCTCAGTATTTTTTCAAAGGAAGGAAATTTTTTTAAAGTATTCTTTGAACAGAGGAAACAATAAAATGTTCCAAGGATAAAAGCAAAATTAGATAAGAAGTTGGGAAAAAAAACAAATCACAAGCTTGGCTATACTGAATAACAGATTAAATTATCTAGATTGGATGTTTCTGTCTGCCTCTGTCTTTGTCTGTCTGTCTGTCTCTCTCTTGATAGACAGACAGATAGATAGATAGACAGACAGACAGACAGACAGACAGACAGACAGACAGACAGATAGATAGATAGATAGATAGATAGATAGATAGACAGATAGATAGATATCCTTTTTCCTCCTTAGGACTTTTGTTGTTCCCTAATTGTTTCCTAGAATCATTTCTAAAAGGAAAAAAAAAATTGTTCCAAAATTTTAGCCTTTGATTGTTCCCCAATCTTGACTGTTCTAATCCTTCTGAAAAAAAAAAAAGAATTTCACAATTTTTCAGTTCCTTTAAATGTTAGCCAGTATTCTATAGCAGAGAAATTGGTCTATCCACAAGACAATAGCAGCATGCCTTCATGCTCTCAGACAGAAACTGAGACCTGTTCCTCTTCTTTCCCATCATCTTTGTCTCCTTGTTATTCTCTGAAATTCCCAGACTGAGATTAAAAAAGGGGAAAAAATTATAAAGACAAAAGTCCCCAAATAATATCTCATTCTATGAGCATGTGATATGGCTTGGTTTTTTTCTAAATTAAAAACAATCTGAAAACCAAGTTCCTTTTTGTTTCAACATAACTATATAGTGTAATATCATATACACCAAGGACTTAGGGAGTTAGGTTCTAATGGGATACAAAAATTCATTATTTCTATCACAAATACAATCACCAGGCAGCATTTCAATATTAAGCAGATAACCTTATAATGGTAATTTTTTAATATAAATAGCTAATCCAAAACCTTGTAGAGTCAACAAACATATATCATATGCCAGACATTTTACTAATGCTAGAAAGACAAAAAAAAGGTCCCAAAAGAGTTATTCCTTACTCACAAGAAGCACACAGTCCAATGGGAGATACAACATACAGATGAGATGGTTCTTGTCCTAGGTTATCAAAAAAGATCAAAATAGCATCATTATGTTTGAGACAAATGATAGTGTGACTATGCCTGATCAGACTAATACAAGCTCATAATCCTCTCTCCCAGGTTAAGCACAAATAGTCCCTGTGAATAACAGCAAATGAGATTTCATATATACATACATATATATATATATGTATATATATGTATATATACATATATGTTTATATGTATATATACACAAATGGCAGATAATTAACAGAGGAAAGGGGACAGGTAAAGGTTTCACATACATGTTGAGATTTTAGCCAAGACTGAAGGAAGTCAAGGAGTTCAGCTATAATAAAGACAGGGGTAATACAGAAGAGGAAAATTCTGTACATGAGAAACAATCAATGAAAATGCAATGAAAATTGGAGGATAAGCAAGAAAGTCAATGTCAGGAAAATTCAGAGCATTGTCATTCAGTTATGTCTGACTCTTTGTGACCCCATTTTGGTGTTTTCTTAGCAAGGATACTAGAGTGATTTGCCTTTTATTTCTCCAGATTATTTTTCAGATATTGAAACTGAGGAGAACAAGATTAAGTGACTTGTCCAGGAGCACATAGCTAGTATCTGAGGGTAGATTTGAACTCATGAAGGTAACTCTTCCTGACTCCAGACCCAGCACTCTATCCTCTGTATCATCTAGCTTCTAGAACACAGAGTACATGGAGGAAATAATTTGTAAGAGAACTGAAAAGGTAGAGACAGACCAGCAAAGGGAGGGCTGTATAGGCTAGAGAGGATTTTACAGTTTATCCTGGAGGTAATAGGGAGCTATTGGATTTTATTAACTGATCATGAGTAAGTGACATACTCAGATTAGCCCCGTAGGGAGATCATTTTATAGAAGATAAACTATTAGGTTAAAGGATTTGCTCCAAGGTATCAGAGTCCCCTGCTCCCTTTTGCCTATCTGTGTGTTACTTATCCTTTCAAACCCAGTTAATATCTGAATTCTTCCATCTCTCTCCAATTACTGGGCTTACTAGTCATCCCATTTTTTCTTAAACTCTTATATCTATCTATTAAATCTATGGTTTAACCTCTAATTGTCCACTGACAAGTGATAGAACCTTAAATATCCATAACCCAACATGCCCTAAGCTGAAGAGTGTCCAGGCTAATGAAGAGCCTTGAGTCCATGGGAGAAGAAAGTTGAAGGAAATATGGATGCCTGACCTGGAGAAGAGAAGCAACTTTAAGCAGAAGTTGGATATTCCCTTGTCAGGAATTTGATAAATTCTATATTATTTGGTCCTTGATTAGACTAGATGACTGCTGAGAATTCTAAGTTACATGATTCTTTGATTGTGTTTATAGTAAACAGTGAAAAATATTTATTGGTAGGCTGATTTAAAGTAGAAATAATCTAATTCAAAGCTTTCATTTGATGGTTTATGCAACTAAGGCTCAGGGAGGTTCATTGACTTCCCCAAGGTCATGAAATTCCTAAATAGTAGAGATGAAAATTGAACCCAAGTCACTGAAACCCTGATCCATTGATCTCTTCACTCATGAAACTCTCTAATGTACCAACTTTTTAAAGGCTGGGGGGTTGACCAATGGAGATAGTCACTTCAGTGATGAAGATTGCAATTCAGCAACTTTCCCATAATATGTGGCCCTTGTCTGTGTCCTCACATAAAGTCATCACAGGAAGTCTATTCAATATGATGAGGTCATTTCTTAGGTACCTTTACTATTTTAGATCAATGGATCCACAAACCAGAACCCTCCCAAAGATGACCAGGTAGCAAGAAAAAATAACTATCTTGATGTGCCCTTCCCTTTTATGCCCTGATTGATTATTTCCATGGCTTAATTGAGAAAGGAATCAAAAACTCCATTCCTTCTCTAAAGGCGGTAGACCACCAGGTCTTACCATCTGCTTTGCTATATACATTCTAATTTCTCTGAAATCTCATTTACTCATACAATCTAAGGACCTTTGTGTCATCTGCTTCACAGCTGTCTATATATTTCCTGTGACAGAGAACTCAGGACTTACCATCTGGTACACAGTCAGGCCCTCAGAAATTTTGGACCTTTCCATCCACCCTACAATTGAATTTTCTTTTATATGTTCTCCACTTAGAATATGAGTTTCTTGAGAGCAGAGACGTTCGGTTTTTTTAATTAATATCCCCACACCTTATCGCAGTAGTTGCCCATTAATTAATACCTAATCAATGCTTTTTGATTAATTCACTCATTTATTAGCCCATTCTTTCCATCAATCCTTCTTACCATATGCCTAGAAAGTCCACTTTCCTCACTCAATTTTTTTATAGTACCCTTAACAACATTTCTCTTTATTTTCTGAGTGACTTTTTTGTTCCATCAACACTATGTTTTTGGGGGCAGGTAGGTGGTACAGTGGATAGAGCACCAGCCCTGGAGGTCAGGATGACTTGAGTTCAAATCTGTATTCAAACCTAGCTGTGTGACCTTGGGCAAGTCACTTAACCCCCATTGCCCTGTTTAAAAAAACATGTTTTTCATCTCACAGATAACAAAACTTCAAAGCATGAAAGAGAGAGACTCTGGTATTGCATATTCACACTAAGATATTAGGAGGTGACAATTGGCCTTTATTTAAATTGAGTTTTCTTAAGGAAGAGGGAAAAAGAACACCAGGAATCTTAATGAGAAAGAGAAGAAAGACCCTGAGGGTGGAGGCAAGGAGCAAAAGTACAGAAAGTAATCCTAAGGGCACTAAAGAGAACCTCTGCTAACATCACAGTTTTTTAGTTTAGACTTTCTTAACAAAAAGAAGTCCAATTCCCCTCTGTAGTGTTCCCTAGTTGGACTGCATGACCTAGAGTTATTCTATTCCTCTATTTATAATGAAGGCTAATGAATCACCAGGGCTGACTGTCTACCCACAGAAGCAAAAATTGACAAAATTGAGGGGAGGAGATGGAGGACTGGTTAAGAATCTGTAAGGAGCTCATAAATCCCAGTGTCTCCTCAAAAGAGAGAGGAGGGAAGCACCTAAGCAAACCCCAGTGCCAAGAACATATTCGCTCCCAGCACAAAAAAAAAGAATTAATCTAATATCTATGTTCATTTTTTTTTATTATCTTCAAGAAATAGGACTTTCTCTCTCTCTCTCTCTAGCCACTGAACCGCAGAAGCTCAGTACTGGAAAGTTCCTCAAAGACCATTGACTCTAGCCCCTAACTCAACAAGAATCCTTTGTATACATGTTGGACAGCTTGTATACATTTGCAGACATGTATATATTTTGGACAACCATTCTTCAGAAGAATTTCCTGACAGCGATCTTGGATTTTCTTCTCTGAAACTGTCATCCATATCTCCTGTTCTTTCAGGGCCAAACAGATCAAGTCTGCTCATTCTTCAAAAATACAGTTCTCCAAATGCATTATTATTCTTTGGGAGCTATAAATGCCATTATCCTCAGGTTTAGGTTAAATCCTATCTCTTAAACTTAATAGCTTTGTTATCGAGGGGAAAATGGTCCATCTCTTTGAGTCTCAGTTTTGTCATCTGTAAAATGGAAGCAGTGACATCCATATCATCGATTTGATATGAGGACCCGAAAGATGAGGGACAAAGAGTGTTTTGCAAATTTCAAAGAAGAATATAAAAGACATTTGTCCTCCTAAAAGTTATTCTCTGGCACTTTCTACCAAGCTGCAAAGCTTTTAAGTGAAAGTTTAAAGATAGCTGTATGTTTTCCAAGGTTCAGCCTAGATAAAGATGAAAAAGAGAATTCAATCTATTTTTGGTAGAAGAACCACACTTACCAGGAAAAAAAAATACCTAACCCTGAAAGATCAGGAACTAAACGTTCTCTGAGAGTAGGAACTATTTCATATTTCCTTTAGCATCCCTTTTGTGAGCACCTACAGATTGCACATGGAACTAGGGATAGGGAGAAGGATATAGGGATAGGGGTAGGGATTGGATCTATATTTCCATTGGCATTGGAATCTACCATTTGAGCAACAGTCCACTAGGGAGGCAAAATGATGTCTTTTCTTCAATTTATAATCTTAGGGAGCTGCCCATACCACTAAGAGGTTAAATGATTTATCTCCTCAAGGACTTTTTAGGACATCAACATCATGTCTTTTATCTCACCGATAACAAAGCTTAGAAACAATATGGTTTTTTTAATTAAAGATTTTATTTATTTGGAGTTTTACAATTTTTCCCCTAATCTTACTGCCCTCCCCCACCCCCCACAGAAGGCAATTTGCCAGTCCTTACATTGTTTCTATGTTGTACATTGATCCAAATTGAATGTGATGAGAGAGAAATCATATCCTTAAGGAAGAAACATAAAGTAAAAGAGATAGTAAGATCAGACAGCAAGAAATCTGGTTTTTCCCCTAAATTTAAGGTAATAGTCCTTGGCCTTTGTTCAAACTCCACAGTTGAGAAACAATATTTCTAATGGGAGAGATGTTGGTCTTGCACATTCATTCTAAGATAATAGGAGTTGATAAACAAGCCTTTCCTAAAGACAGCTGCCTACATTGCTAAGAGGCTAAATGACTTATCTAGGGTCGCACAGCCAGCATGCGTCTTAGGTGAAATTTGAGCCAGGGCAATTTTGGTTTTGAGGCATCTCATTATCCATTATATCATCCCTGAAATAGAAAGGATTTGCATTTTTGTTGAATTGATTTATATTTTCTTTTCAAGCTTCCTCACCACCACTATCATTCAGGCTAAAGACTTCGCTTCTTACTTTAGTGAGAAAATTGAGGACACTTAAAATAAGATTATTTTCTATCCTTCTCTATATCTCAAAGCTTCATGACATCAGACTCAGCTTTCTCTTTTTGTAACCCCTCTCCTTGCCAAGAGCAGACCCTCTGCAAGACCCTCTGATCAGTCCTCTAAGACGATCCCTTCCCTTAAATATCTCACTCCTCATCTCTCTGTCTCTCCTCTCCTATTATCTATTCTCCTAGAAGTTAGAGGGGTTTCCTAGTTGGGGGAATCAAAAAAAGTGTAATATAGAGTATGGTGCTTGTGTTCTGACTTGAAGGAAGAGAAGTATCTTAATTAAGCAAAGACAAAGGGGACAGCAAGTTCAAAGATGTATGTGTGTGTGTGTGTGTGTGTGTGTGTGTGTGTGTGTGTGTGTGTGTGTGAGAGAGAGAGAGAGAGAGAGAGAGAGAGAGAGAGAGAGAGAGAGAGCACGTGTGTGTTTGTGTGTATGGGGTGTGAGTGTGCGTGTGTGTTTGCAATAGAAAGGTCAGTTGGGCTGGATCCCAGAGTGTGGGAGGCAGAATAATATTCAATGACAACATGAAAATTAGGATGGAGTTAGATATGTGATGAATGACTTTAAGAAATAAATGCTAGAATATATATTTGGTTGTAGGGGTAAGAGAAAACCTTAAGATTGATTTAATAGGAAAATGATAAGATCAAATCTACTTAAGATAAATCACTTTTGTAGCACTGGGTATGATAAAATGGAAAAGTAAAGGTGAGGCAGGGAGATGAACTAGGAAGATGCTTAAATAATCTAGGTGAGACATGATGAAAGCTTGAACTACGGTGATAACTATGGGAGTGAAAGAAGGAGGGTCAGAAATGAGACATGTGAAAGAAGAAATGACATGGCAACTTATTGTATATAAGGGAGTTATGGGGGAGTGTGAGAAGCTGATTGAAGACTAAGACTCAAAATCTGTAAGACTGAAAGGATGCTGATACCTTTGAGTGGAGTAAAAGAGTTTGGAAGAGGAGGTAGTTGGAGTGAAAAGGTTGGTGCTGGTGGTGGTGGTGATTAGAAAAACTGACATGAAGAGTGAAGATATTTATCCATGTTATTGAAATATTAGGACATATTTCCTCTACCCATACAGGTAGGCAACCTCAGAGAATTGCCTGACATACAGAGATGTTAAACCACTTGCCTATCATTCATAGTTAATCTATGTCTGAAGCAGAATTTTAATCCATATCCTTATGACTCCAAGGTCAACAGTCTATCCACTACATACATACATACACATGCTCACACACACAACACACATTGCCTCTACGTTGCACATAGTAGACATGAAATCTATTTTTCTTAAGTTCTATAGAGTCATTTCAATTACTGTTGTTGGGAGATCTTAATGCATAGAAAAAATAATCAGTGGAAGTTGTTATTCATGACTTGAGACATAAGAACAAAAGAAAGGCAAGGTAGTTCAGCTATCTTCACGAATCTGGAATTTTCCAGAAGTATGATGATAATACTTCTTTCTATTTTGTGTGTATACAGATTTCTGAAGTTGGCATCCATAGAGATTTACAAGAAAAGGCAGCATTCTTGGAGAGGAACACTGTAGGAGATGAGCAACAGTGAAGCGCTCATCGAGCAACATCATGAAATCAAACCCAAGGGTCACTGACATAATACTGTATCTCCCTGTTTTATCAGTATAATTAAGGAAAGGACAAAATTAACCTACACACCTCACATTCTGCTCCTGGCTATAATAGGAAGGCTTAGCTGAGTTAATTAAATTGCTATCAGACAGCTTAGCTGTTTAATTAAAGGAAGAGTGCCAGGTGGAAGGGGACAGCATCTTCTTGCTTCAAGGTGTTCATTGTCTCAACATCAAGATTGCAAAAATTATTTTCTTCCAAGCCACAACAGGAAGTAAAAATAACTGCCTAATACAGGCAAAGCTAATGGCATCAATGAGTCTTTGCAAAGAAGTTCATAAGGTCTTTGATCCCAAGTGATTCCCATTGGTCTGAAATGCAAACATCCCTACCAGAACCCCTTATGATCTAAGGAATTAGCCAATGAAGGCAGCACACCAGAGAAGAGTGGCTGTTCTTTAGGTCAGAATTTTTTGGATGACTTTTAACTTCATGGACAGGTAAGAACACCCCCTCTTGATAGACACGAGATTAGGGAACAAAACATTGTTTTAGAATGTACCCTGTTGCTATGGAGTCTATCCCACCAGCAATAGACAAACATTCAAAAGCAGAAAAATGAAGAATAGCTCAGGGTCCCGGACCCTAAATGGAGTCAGTATATGAGATTCTGGCCTATGCTTTACTACTTTTGCTAGTATTCTAACTCAACTGAGCGTGGTTAAACATGTGTCTGTGGGATAGAAATCATCAGCCTCCCCAATCTTCAGGGGTTCCCTAGTATCACTGGCATAAAATGTCTCTGGCAAACCTTTTACAGTCTATCTCCAATTTAACATTCTGGATAAAGCTGGCGTGGCATTCCCTCATTGAGTTTATTTTTCTTACCAAAATGGGCTACTTGTGATCACCTGGACCACACAAGCTGACCACCATATCTAGAATGCTTTTCCGGCTTTCTTTTATAACTGGATCCTTTTCATGTTCATCCTGAATGCACTTCTTAACTGGAAGCTATCCCTAATCTCTTCAGCTGCAAGGGCTGTGCCTCCTCCCACAAAATAACTATATTTATTTTACATTTATATAAGTGAGAACATGGTAAGCATTCTTACTACTCCCATTCTGATCTAAAATTCCTTGAGGGAAAGGCCTATTTTTTTTTCCTTTTTCTCTGTCTTCCCAGGGTATGGCAGTCAGTAGGTACATAATAAATGCTTGAGGATTGAATTCAATATTCTGCTCTGTAGACTGATGTCCTGACTCTCTTTATTTCCAGTTCCTATGGAAACCTCCTAATTGCCGCAAGTATATAATAATCTATTTTGGGAGTCCCACTCCAATTAAATTTAGGACAAAAATGTATTTTAAGTCCAGGTAGGTACTCCCTAATGTTTCAGGCTTAACATTGGTCCTGTAGACTGCAGCTCAGAAATACTAGCATCATCCTCCAGCACCTCCACAAACAATGTGCCTGCTAACAGGAATAGTTTCCAGGGATGGCTAGTCCACAGGTTTTGTCTAAGTGGTGTTTCTCTTTTTCTTTAATGAAATCAGCTTGGTTATAATAGTATTTATGATATGACAAAATAATGAGTGGCTGAACTAAACTAGAATGTCCCTGTTCCCAACTTTTGGGAGAAATAAATACAGCCACAAAACCAAACGTTATATTTCCAACCAGCAGGATATACAACACAAAGAAGAGAAATTCCCAGCAGGGGAGGAAGATTTTCCATGCAACATGAGAAGTGTTATTATCATTGTTGTCACCCAAACAGAAAATCTTAGTTGAAATATTTCAAAAGTTCTCTCATGCCACCTTCCTCAGAAAAAAAACTGCCTGTGTCTCTCCCCAGGCAAGGCTTTGAGAGCTGGCAGAGTAGGTTATGGTCTTGGGAGTTCCTCTACAGTTCTTTGCCTCCAAACAACTCTCCCATCCCTTCTCTGATGTTTGAACATTTTGTGGCAAGCCTTCCCTTCTTCTGATAAAGATTAGGCAATTTCTGGAAAGCAAAGGGACCCTAAAGAGCAGCACATTTCAACGCTTTCACTTTATAGTTGATGAAACTAAGGTCTAAAAAGAGTAGAGGAAACATTAAAGGTCACACAAGAAATAAGAAGGAATTTGAGAGGTCACTTACTCCAAGCTCTTTTTTTTACTGGTTTGGAAACAGAGGTCCAGGTAGGCTAAGTGTCATATAAGCAGGAAGGGAAAGAACTGAGATAATACATTTTAAACTCAAAGAGAGGATATCTCATTCAGCTCCCTCTTTTTACAGAAGAGGAACCAGAGATCAAGATGGCAATTATCAAAATAAATAAATACAATCTTTCAAAAAAACCCAAAAGATGGTAATTATCTTTCCCAAGATATTAGCATTCCAGAGCATTCTTCTATTTTCATGAAGATACTATTTGAGTGTATTGAGTGTATTTGAGTGTATTTGAGTGTATTTGAGTGCATCCAGTTAGTGAAACAATGAGTGAAGCACTGGACCTGGAACCAAAATATCCCAAGTTCCTAATCTGCCTCAGACACTTATTAGCTGTGTAATCTTACCTATGCTCTCCCTTTGTCTCAGTTTCTTCATCTGTAAAATGGAGTTAATAATAAAACTTACCTCTCATAATTGTATAAAGGAAAAAATAACAATTAATAAAGTGTGCCGCAAATCTTAAATAACTATGTAAAGCACTAGCTATTATTATCAGTCCATTTCATTTCTCAGTCTTCTTTGGCTCTGACGATAACCTTTACTCTCTTCCTTCTTTAGAGTTCCACTTGATTATAAATCACAACCATCTCACACCCACTATGTGCCTCTACATAGTTCTCAAAATACTGCTTCCTTCTAATTATTTGGTGACACTTAGCCAAACAACTAAGAAATTACTATTAAAGAAAATGAGCCTTTGTTTTGGGGAGACGTTTGGAAATATTAAAGTTTTATAGTTTTCCAAAGAAAATCCAACTTTCTCTCTTTCTATTTAATTTTAGGCACATATAAATGTTTGTACTATGTAAGATATAAGTACTGATGAGCTCTATAATTCT
>NC_133658.1:32602111-32604944 GCF_037893015.1 Macrotis lagotis
AAAAAAAAAAAAAAAAAAAGAATCAACTACTCTGGCTGCCTCCATTTTCTCATCACCCACTCAGGTGTCAAAATCTTGTAGTTCCATGGCTGATTCCATGATGCTATTGAGCCTGCTCTTTTTAAGTTTGCCAAAGTTTACATTTCCCATCAATTAAACCAGATGGACTTTTTCTCTGTTCCATATAGTTTTTTTTTTAAGGTTTTACAAGGCAATTGGGGTTAAGTGGCTTGCCCAAGGCCACACAGCTAGGTAATTATTAAGTGTCTGAGACAGGATTTGAACTCAGGTGCTCCTGACTCCAGGGTTGGTGCTTCATCCACTGCGCCACCTAGCTGCCCCTTCCATATAGCTTTTGACAGTATTCTCTTTATCTTCCACGATCCTGTTCTCTCCTATTTCTCCCACTACTCCTCCTCAGCCTTCTTTCCTGAAGCATCATCAATCTTTTTTTTCATTCTCACAACCTGCTCCCCTTATCATTAGAATCTATCAAGTCTCTCTCTCTCTCTCTCTCTCTCTCTCTCTCTCTCTCTCTCTCTCTCTCCTCTCCACTCTGCTGAACCTCAGTCTTACATACTTACATCCATTGGACAGTTTCCCTGGACTTTTCATGAACTTCTCATAATGTCCCAAATCAGAACTGACTTACCTTTCCTCTTATTACCTGTATTTTCCAAGAAAGATAGACCATTATTCACTTCTAACACTTTATTTTTAAAAACATCACTATCCTCCCAGGCACCAATTTCCTAACCTTAGTATGATCCTCCTCCCATCTAGTCAGTTTGCCAAGTCTTCTCAATTCTACAGTTTCTTGTGTCTATTGCCTTCTGTCCACCCACACAACCATCAGCCTTGTTTGGTATCTCATTACTTTTTCCCTGTAACATTCGCCTAATTGATATCTCCTCTTACTCACTTTTCCCTCTCCCATCCATCTTCTAAAAAGCTGTCAAATCAATAATCTTAAGACATAGGTCTGAGCATGTTATCTCCTCCCTGAAAACATACAGAAGCTTGCTAGTGCCACTAAAATAAAATTTGAACTATGCAATCTGTTATTTATACCCGTTCTGGCTCTTCAGGCCTCAATTTCCTTATCTGTAAAATGAAGGGATTGACTTTATCTTTAGGTTTCCTTCCAGAAAATTGCAGGTATTCAACACTTTATAAATGTGACTTATTTCTCTTATTGGAGTAGAAAGATACCTGGCTCAAATCAAAGTAACAAAGATGCCCAGGCCCTTCAGAACACTCACTGTTCTCCCACCCCAGCTGACATATGGTATGTCTTTCTTGGAGAAGGAAATGAGGTATAAAGGAAGTTAAAAACACTAGGAGAAAGTTTGTTTTACTCTTTTCCAGACTTTGGAGTTGTATCTCAAGAAATTTAGGGGCCATTTAGTGGCATCTCTCATTATTTACGGTGTCACTTCCAGAATGAAATATCTTCGGCATTAATCCCATCTGGAAATACAGGGCCTGCCTATGTCTGCTGCCTCCAAAAACTCAGAACACAAAGCACCAAGCACAGAAAAAATATATGGATAAACATAAATATAATTTTTTTTTCTTCTTTTCGATGCATCCATGCAGTATCAGGACATGGACATATCTGGGGTTATAACTCTACTGCCATCAAGTGATGAAATGATTTCAAGTGAAGATATTCTTAACTGAAGGCCCTCAGATCTAGAAGTCAGAGGCCTCTCAAAGATGAAAACCCAGCACATGGCAGGTCCCCCCGTCCCAGAAAATGTGATTCTCCTGGTACCCTCTACAGTAGCACCACATCTCAGCTAGCTCTCAGACTTTTTTCCAGTTAAACACATATTTCTGAGATCTGGGGCAATTCCCTGCCTGGATTCTCACTTTTCAGTCGCCATTGCCGTCCTGGCCACACACACAACAGCTGTGGTCCCCGTGGGGACGATGCCAAGTTACCAGAAATCAGACCTCAATGATCAGCATATTATTATGGTTGGTTAGTCCTCTCTGAATCTTGGTGAATTTTCTTGACAAAGCTACTGCAGTGCTTCTACCTTTCCTTCTCCAACCCATTTTTCAGATGAAGAAACTGAGACAAACAGGGTGAAGTGACTTGCCCAGGGCCACAACAAGCCTCTTGAGGTCAAATTTGAACTCAGATCCTCCTGACTCCAGGGCTGATGCTCTATCCACTTTGCCACCCATCTGCTTATCTGATTAGAATAACTAATTAGAATTCCCATTTGAGTGATTAAATCCTGTTAGTTATCATTGTTAAAGCTCCAGTCTCAGGCCTCTCACTGACTATTCCCTTTTTCTCCTCTGACACAGCCCAACCCCTCCACTGTCCCACCCAAGATCTAGCCTCCCCTTCCATTGCATCTTTGCTCTCTAGAATGTGTGATCCAAAAATAACAAACTTGTTCATCTTAAATCTTTTTTTTTCATTCCTTCTTCCTTGTGGATCTTAAAGGAATAAGCTCCCTCCTGCTAACACAGGGAGGTAATATAATCAGACCTGTGTTTTAGGAAAATCACATTGGTGCCTGAATCTTAAAGAATGGATTGGGGAGACCTGAGACAAGCCGACCTACCAGCAGCTATTGCAATAATTCAGGCATGTGGAGTTGCGGGTCCATACCAGAGAGGTGGGGGTAGCGTCAGAGGAGAGAAGGGGGTGTATCTGGGAAATGTTAAGGAGGGGATACCCTCAGGCCTTAAGCTTGACTGTGTGGAATGAGAGATAAAATATATGGGGCCTTTGTGGCTAAGTTTGACTTCACTGGCAGCTAAGTGGCCTAGGGATACCTGGAGTCAGGGCAACATTTGTTTCCCTGATTAT